>NC_134357.1:264653397-264900897 GCF_048569485.1 Anomaloglossus baeobatrachus | reverse complement strand
ACGCGAAATACCTCAATGAAACGCACAGAATTTGCTACCTGCGTTATTCCCTGCGCTTTTTCACGATTATAGTACAGTCAATGAAGTGAATAACGCAGGTACCTGCAGAAAAGAAGTGACATGCTCATTCTTTTTCTCAAAAAAATCTACTGAAAGAATTTTCTTGAGAAAAAAACGCAGTGTGCGCACAGCTATTTTTTTTTTCCATAGGTTTTGCTGGGGTATATCTGCAGAAAGGTTACAACCATTTTCTCAATAAATGTCTGCAGCAAAAACGCAAAATAACCCGCGGGTAAAAACACAGTGTGCGCACAGGGCCTAAGTCAGCTTATGTATCAGGTAATATGATATTGGAATAGAGGGAGAGAGGGCGAGTGGAAGAGAGGGAGGGCGGAAGAGAGGGAGAGCGGAAGAGAGGGAGAGCGGGAGAGAGGGCGAGCGGGAGAGAGGGCGAGCGGGAGAGAGGGCGAGCGGGAGAGAGGGCGAGCGGGAGAGAGGGCGAGCGGGAGAGAGGGAGAGCGGGAGAGAGGGAGAGCGGGAGAGAGGGAGAGCGGGAGAGAGGGAGAGCGGGCGAGCGGAAGAGAGGGAGAGCGGAAGAGAGGGAGAGCGGAAGAGAGGGAGAGCGGAAGAGAGGGAGAGCGGGAGAGAGGGCGAGCGGGAGAGAGGGAGAGCGGGAGAGAGGGAGAGCGGAAGAGAGGGAGAGCGGAAGAGAGGGCGAGCGGAAGAGAGGGCGAGCGGAAGAGAGGGCGAGCGGAAGAGAGGGCGAGCGGAAGAGAGGGCGAGCGGAAGAGAGGGAGAGCGGGAGAGAGGGCGAGCGGGAGAGAGGGCGAGCGGGAGAGAGGGCGAGCGGGAGAGAGGGCGAGAGGGAGAGCGGGAGAGAGGGAGAGCGGGCGAGCGGGAGAGAGGGCGAGCGGAAGAGAGGGCGAGCGGAAGAGAGGGAGAGCGGAAGAGAGGGAGAGCGGAAGAGAGGGAGAGCGGAAGAGAGGGAGAGCGGAAGAGAGGGAGAGCGGAAGAGAGGGAGAGCGGAAGAGAGGGCGAGCGGAAGAGAGGGAGAGAGGGCGAGCGGAAGAGAGGGAGAGAGGGCGAGCGGAAGAGAGGGCGAGCGGAAGAGAGGGCGAGCGGAAGAGAGGGAGAGCGGAAGAGAGGGAGAGCGGAAGAGAGGGAGAGCGGAAGAGAGGGAGAGCGGAAGAGAGGGAGAGCGGAAGAGAGGGAGAGCGGAAGAGAGGGAGAGCGGGAGAGAGGGAGAGCGGGAGAGAGGGAGAGCGGGAGAGAGGGAGAGCGGGAGAGAGGGCGAGCGGGAGAGAGGGCGAGCGGGAGAGAGGGAGAGCGGAAGAGAGGGAGAGCGGAAGAGAGGGCGAGCGGAAGAGAGGGCGAGCGGAAGAGAGGGCGAGCGGAAGAGAGGGCGAGCGGAAGAGAGGGCGAGCGGAAGAGAGGGCGAGCGGAAGAGAGGGAGAGCGGAAGAGAGGGAGAGCGGAAGAGAGGGAGAGCGGAAGAGAGGGAGAGCGGAAGAGAGGGAGAGCGGAAGAGAGGGAGAGCGGAAGAGAGGGCGAGCGGGAGAGAGGGAGAGCGGGAGAGAGGGAGAGCGGGAGAGAGGGAGAGCGGAAGAGAGGGCGAGCGGGAGAGAGGGAGAGCGGGAGAGAGGGCGAGCGGGAGAGAGGGCGAGCGGGAGAGAGGGCGAGCGGGAGAGCGGAAGAGAGGGAGAGCGGAAGAGAGGGAGAGCGGAAGAGAAGGAGAGTGGAAGAGAGGGAGAGTAGGAGAGTTTTATGCACATTATTATGTGCAGTATTATACTATTGTAATGGGAGCTGTAATATAACATTATAATGTGCAGTATTACACTACTGTATGGGCAGATGTAATATAATAACATTATAATGTGCAGTATTACACTATTGTATGGGGAGCTGTAATATAATAACATTATAATGTGCACTATTACACTATTGTATGGGGAGATGTAATATAATAACATTATAATGTGCAGTATTACACTATTGTATGGGGAGATGTAATATAATAACATTATAATGTGCAGTATTACACTATTGTATGGGGAGATGTAATATAATAGCATTATAATGTGCAGTATTACACTATTGTATGGGGAGGTGTAATATAATAACATTATGATGTGCAGTATTACACTATTGTATGGGGAGATGTAATATAATAGCATTATAATGTGCAGTATTACACTATTGTATGGGGAGATGTAATATAATAGCATTATAATGTGCAGTATTACACTATTGTATGGGGAGCTGTAATATAATAACATTATGATGTGCAGTATTACATTATTGTATGGGGAGATGTAATATAATAGCATTATAATGTGCAGTATTACACTATTGTATGGGGAGATGTAATATAATAGCATTATAATGTGCAGTATTACACTATTGTATGGGGAGCTGTAATATAATAACATTATAATGTGCAGTATTACACTATTGTATGGGGAGATGTAATATAATAACATTATAATGTGCAGTATTACACTATTGTATGGGGAGATGTAATATAATAACATTATAATGTGCAGTATTACACTATTGTATGGGGAGATGTAATATAATAGCATTATAATGTGCAGTATTACACTATTGTATGGGGAGGTGTAATATAATAACATTATGATGTGCAGTATTACACTATTGTATGGGGAGATGTAATATAATAGCATTATAATGTGCAGTATTACACTATTGTATGGGGAGATGTAATATAATAGCATTATAATGTGCAGTATTACACTATTGTATGGGGAGCTGTAATATAATAACATTATGATGTGCAGTATTACATTATTGTATGGGGAGATGTAATATAATAGCATTATAATGTGCAGTATTACACTATTGTATGGGGAGATGTAATATAATAGCATTATAATGTGCAGTATTACACTATTGTATGGGGAGCTGTAATATAATAACATTATAATGTGCAGTATTACACTATTGTATGGGGAGCTGTAATATAATAACATTATAATGTGCAGTATTACACTATTGTATGGGGAGCTGTAATATAATAGCATTATAATGTGCAGTATTACACTATTGTATGGGGAGCTGTAATATATTATTATAATGTGCAGTATTACAGTACTGTATTGTGAGATGTAATATAATAGCATTATAATGTGCATTATTATACTATTGTATGGGGAGCTGTAATATAATAACATTATAATGTGCAGTATTACACTATTGTATGGGGAGCTGTAATATATTATTATAATGTGCAGTATTACACTATTGTATGGGGAGCTGTAATATAATAACATTATAATGTGCAGTATTACACTATTGTATGGGGAGCTGTAATATATTATTATAATGTGCAGTATTACACTATTGTATGGGGAGATGTAATATAATGACATTATAATGTGCAGTATTACACTATTGTATGGGGAGCTGTAATATAATAGCATTATAATGTGCATGTGAGGTAAATCCGGAGAGATGACGATAAATCATGATATTCAAGTTATGTCAGGAAGCCCTCTCCTGGTGTCACCCCCCCTTTCCTTCACACAACTGGTTTAGCAACAAATCCCATGGCCATGTCCTGTGATATGGAAATGAGGTGGTGTGGGAACAATGGACACAGGATGACTCCCTGCCGTCACCCTGTAACAAGAGTTGTATCTCATTAGCAAGGCTATGGAACTAGCAGACAGAACGACTCCAGTAAAAAATGGTTCATATCTCGCAAGCCATATTTCCGATAAATATGGCAACCATAAAAATGGTGTCTCCGCATGCGGACGATGCCGGCACACCCTTTTTATGGGAGCAGGACATTGGGAAATGCCCCAGGCGTGATATCAGCCAATGGGGAACTGGCAGACAGGTCATGAGTCCCCTCGTTCTGTAGCTAAATTCATAACTGTCACAATGAGAGCATTGGCGTCCGCCTACGACGCTCCCAGGCAAAGTTATGGCCCATATTCCATGTTGTGGATTGTCCATAACTCAAGCCAGGGGTGGAGCAGTGTTCCCTGTGAGGTCACTAAGGTAGGAGGGGACCTGGATCTGCCCAGGTTGATAACCCTACTTCGGCCATTTTCCAGTGTTCTTTTCGCTGGGGGCACGTGTAGGAAACATCTGTGGGAAGGATCCTAGAAACCTGGGTACAGCGCCCCCCTGTGGCCAGACGCAACAAGGTAACTGCTGGAACTGTGTATGCCTGTTTGTAACCCATGCTTTGATTGTAACTGTACTCTGACATATGTATATTCTGTAGATTCCCTATTGTATATATTGTAGTTTCTAGTGTGCTTTAGGCTGATTAAATTATATAATTAATCTTGGGCTGTTCTGTTATCTCGATCTTGAATCCCACGTCTGTGTGTTCGGCTAATAGTTACCGTGAAGCGGTTGGTGGCAGCGAGTTGTGCCAAGGATTATTGTGGGGAGGCCAGTGAGATTCGGGGAGATTTTATATATTCCGCCCGCGGAGGTCGGGGGAATATATACCTTACTCTCACCGGGGACCCTTCAATAATCGGCATAAGTAGTATAGCGGCCTCCTTGCTTATTGTCGGGCAATTCCATAATTGGCCTGACTATAAGAGGGGCGCTAGAGAGCGCGTCACGTGCTCTGTCTGTCGGTCGGGAGGTATAAAGGAGGGGTGACCCCCACTTGTTACCCCCCGATTGTGACGTACTGGTAGCCAGCGCGGGGGATTTCTGAGTGACCCCCCCGGTGGTTTGTGACATATTGGTGGCAAGCGGTGGGATCGAGATAATAGTGTGTGTGAGTGTGAGACCCATACTCCCAGACACTAAAGACTGCCTGCAGCAGCTGTGGCTGCTGGGGTCTTCAGACTAGCTCAACACTAGAGTGTCAGAGTGCAGATACTGTAAGGTGTGTGGAGGCATCAGGTGTCAGTTCTGTGTCAGTGACCAAAAGTCTGCAAGAATGGCTGATGGCACCAGGAGCAGAGCTATGCAACTGGCCAATGCTAAGGCAGGAGCCGAAGAGAGGGAGGACGGTGCTGTGGACAGCAATGAGGAGGTTGCCCACGAGTCCTCCAGGAGCTCGACGCCAGAAAACCGTTCTGCCGAGGACATTGCACAACCTGGCAATTATGGACAAGATGAGGAGCAGCTCACCCAAGGTTCCTCAACGAGCCAGATGCCAGCCCTCCGCTCTGAAAGGGACAGTGAATCGCCTAGCTCTGCAGCGTGCCGCAGATCACCACGTGCCATTCCACCGAGCCTGGGAGGCTCGGATAGCCTTCTTCAAATGGCTATGGCCCTTCTCCAGGCTGGAGACCAGAAGGGCTACAAGGAACTCCTGGCAGAGCGCAGGGCAGAGCGGCAGGCAGCGCGTGACGCTGAGGCTGCGGAGCGGCACGCAGAGCGTGAGGCTGCGGAGCGAGAGCGGCAGGCAGCGCGTGAAGAGCGAGAGCGAGAGCGACAGGCAGACCGTGACTACCAGCTGCAGCTAGCTCAGCTCCGGCCCTCATCAGCCACACGTGACCTTCGAGACACCAAACTTCCAAAGGTCCGTGTTGAGGACTTCCCAGTGCTGGAGAAGGATGGAGACTTGGACTCTTTCTTGACTGCTTTTGAACGGACTTGCCTGCAGCACCATCTGGACAAGGACCAGTGGGCCAAATACCTGACCCCCCGTTTAAGGGGTAAGGCCCTGGATATCCTTGGGGACTTGCCTGCGGAGGCAGATCAGGGCTACGACACCATCAAGCGGGCCCTGATCCAACAGTACAACCTCACTCCAGAGTCCTACCGCAAGAAGTTCCGGAGCCTACAGAAGGGACCAAAGGACTCCTGGGCTGACCACAGGCGGGCACTTGCCCGAGCTGCCGACCACTGGACCCAAGGCCTGCAGCTTTCCACCGGACCGGAGATCCTGGACTTGTTCATCACGGAGCAACTCTTGTGGAACTGCCCTGAGGATCTCCGCCAGTTCATCCGAGACCAGAAGCCAAAGGGGTCCACGGCTACAGCTGCCCTTGCCGATGACTACACCAACAACCGGGCCCCTGAGGCCAGGAGAGCGGCCACCAGCAGCACCTGGAGAGGGGGTAAGATGAATTCTGCGACTGCCCCACCTGCCCCTAGACTGCAGGGGGTGTCCCCCTCAACTCCCCTCTCCAGGCCCGTGGCAGAACCAAGACGGTGCCACCAGTGCAACCTACCTGGACACTTCAAGGCCATGTGCCCTCAGCGTCCCAAGGCCCCGGCAACGTCCCCGTCCCAAGGGCCGCCCAAGGTGTATTGTGTGGGTGGGGGTGGTGGTAGGTCCCTGGACAGCTTCCAACCTGTCACCGTCGGCCGGTCTGTGACCATAGGACTGCGAGACAGCGCCTCGGAGGTGACTCTGGTGCGGCCTGAGATGGTGTCCCCCCAAGACTTGATCCCTGGAAAAACCCTCGCTGTCTCCGGGATTGGAGGCACTGACCCGGCGCTGCCTGTTGCTGACATTTATGTGGACTGGGGCACAGGGCGGGGGGTGAGGGAGGTGGGGGTAACTGATCGGATCCCTGCAAACGTGCTACTTGGGACAGATTTGGGGCAGATAACCTCCCAGTTTGGGCCCCCCCCAAGGGCTGAACCTTCAGCCAGTACTGACATGCCTCCGGACAATGTTAATGTGTTATCTATGAATGATGTAAGGGAGGAGGGAGTGAACTCTGATATTTCTGCTTGCACAGACACCATAGACACACACTCAGCTGCAGCTGTGACAGGGGAGGGGGTCAGAGAAAGGTGTGACAATGCCTCTACAAGTAACCAGCCTGTGAGCTGGGATCTGTTGCCCTCTGCAGGGATAAGCAGAGAGCAGGGTGCTGCAGGGGGAGGACCAGTGTGTGGGGTGGGGGCTACCACAGCAAATGTGGGGTCCCCAGAGATTTCACAGCGGGGTTCTGTTGCTGCAGGAGGGGAACAGGCAGGTGAGATTGGGGCCGGTCCAGGAGCGGAAGTGCTCCCAGGTAAGATCTCGGTGCATGGTTCCCCCACAACCGGGGTGTCAGGAAGCCAGGTAGGTCTGCCTGAACCGGCGACTTGGTCAGGAACGGAGGAGGAGCAGGCACGACCCACGGTCGCAGCGGCTGTGGCCGCTGTCACCCGCAGTGGGAGTGCTGGGAGCCAAGGGGCCTCCCGGAGGTCCGATAGCTCTTCCCCTTCTGACCAAGTGGCAGCCGAGTCAGGTGGAGGCCAGGACACAGGTCCCGGGGTACTGACTGAAGATGTGACAGTCTCGTCGATTCTGGCCACATCTAGTCAGGGGTTTCAGGCAGCGTTAGAAGCTGACGACAGCCTGAAAGCTCTTAAGGAGCAGGCGGCACAGCCTCCCTCGGACTCGGACCCGGAGCGAGTGGTCTGGGACCAAGGACGGCTGTACCGGGCCACGGTCCAGCAGGGTTCACCGGAGGCGTGGCCCAGGGACCGACAGTTGGTGGTACCCTATCCGTTCCGGACGGAGTTGTTGCGGATCGCACATGAGATTCCGATGGCCGGACACCTAGGGATCGCTAAGACCAAGGCCAGGTTAAACCAGCATTTCTACTGGCCAAAAATGGGGGCCGATGTGGCTGCCTACTGCCGTTCGTGTGAAACCTGTCAGAGAGTGGGGAAGGCGGGGCCACGCCCCAAAGCCCCACTGGTATCTCTGCCAATCATCGATGAGCCTTTCAGGAGGGTGGCTGTGGATCTGGTCGGCCCGCTGGCCATCCCCAGCAGCTCCGGGAAACGCTTCATACTGACGGTAGTGGACTATGCCACCCGGTACCCAGAAGCAGTGGCCTTGTCGTCCATTCGGGCTGACAAGGTGGCCACCGCATTGCTGGAGATTTTCTCCCGAGTGGGTTTTCCCCAGGAAATGCTCACTGACCGGGGGACCCAATTCACGTCCCAGCTGATGGAGGCCCTCTGTAAGCAAGTCCAGGTGCGACATCTGGTGGCCAGCCCGTACCATCCACAGACTAATGGCCTGTGCGAGCGGTTCAATGGCACCTTAAAGCAGATGCTTAAGATGTTGGTCGACTCCCATGGGCGTGACTGGGAGCGGTATCTCCCACACCTGTTATTTGCTTACCGGGAGGTTCCACAGGCCTCAACAGGATTCTCACCGTTTGAGCTCCTGTACGGGCGACGTGTGCGGGGCCCCCTGGCTCTGGTGAAAGAGGCTTGGGAAGGGGATTTGGCCACCCCTGGAGTGTCGGTTATCGAGTATGTCATGCGCTTCCGGGACAAAATGCAGGCCTTGACGCAACTGGTACACGACAATATGGCTCAAGCCCAGGCCGATCAGAAGCGTTGGTACGACCAGAACGCTTGTGAGAGGACCTACCAAGTGGGTCAAAAGGTGTGGGTACTGGTCCCCGTACCACAGGACAAGCTTCAGGCAGCCTGGGAAGGCCCATACCTCGTGTACCAGCAGCTCAACCCTGTAACGTACCTGGTCACCCTGGACCCTGCCCGTGGAAGGCGGAAGCCCTTCCATGTGAACATGATGAAGGCACATCATGAGCGGGAGGCATGTGCGCTCCCTGTGTGCAACCTGCCCGAGGAGGGAGAAGCGGAAACCCTCTTGGATATGCTAGCCCAGGTTAGGGCAGGCGGATCCATTGAGGATGTGGAGGTTGGCCACCAGCTCTTGGAAGACCAACGGTCCCAGCTGTGGGCCACCCTCCTCCCCTTCCGGGGGTTGTTTACCAACCAGCCCGGAAGGACTGACTTGGCTGTCCATCACGTGGACACGGGGGATCATCCCCCGATCCGGCGTTCAGCATATCGGGTCTCCCTGGAGGTGCAGCAACACATGCGCCAGGAGATTGACGAGATGCTGAAGCTGGGGGTGATCCAGGCATCCAACAGCGCTTGGGCCTCGCCTGTAGTCCTCGTCCCTAAGAAGGACCGAACCACTCGGTTCTGCGTGGACTACAGGGGGCTCAATGCTGTCACGGTCGCCGATGCGTACCCAATGCCACGCATCGATGACCTGCTCGATCAGTTGGCCGGGGCTCAGTACCTGACCATCATGGACCTGAGCCGGGGATATTGGCAGATCCCCCTGACTCGCAAGGCCAGGGAACGCTCTGCCTTTATTACCCCATTTGGACTGTACGAGTCCACGGTGATGCCATTCGGGATGAGGAATGCCCCTGCCACTTTCCAGCGGATGGTCAACACCCTGCTCAAGGGACTTGAAGGGTACGCGGCCGCGTACCTGGATGACATTGCCGTCTTCAGTCCCACCTGGGAGGACCACCTAGAGCATCTAGCACAGGTGCTCAGGCGGATCCACCGGGCAGGTTTGACCATCAAGCCGGGAAAGTGTCAGCTGGCCATGAGCGAGGTCCAGTACCTCGGTCACCGGGTAGGTGGGAGAACACTGAAGCCCGAGCCTGAGAAAGTGGAAGCCATCGCATCCTGGCCCACCCCCAGGACCAAGAAGCAGGTGATGTCCTTCTTGGGGACCGCTGGGTACTATAGGAGGTTTGTTCCATGCTATAGTAGCCTGGCAAAGCCCTTGACGGACCTCACCAAGAAGAAGCTGCCCTCTGCAGTCGATTGGACAATGGACTGCGAGACAGCCTTCCGGGCCCTAAAGGACGCCCTGTCCAGCCCGCCCGTGCTACAGGCAGCCGACTTCACGCGGCCGTTTGTAGTACAGACCGACGCCAGTGACTTCGGCCTCGGTGCGGTGCTCAGCCAGGTGGACTCTGCGAGCCAAGAGCACCCAGTCTTGTACCTGAGCAGGAAGCTGTTACCAAGGGAAGTTGCCTATTCCACGATGGAGAAGGAGTGCCTGGCCATAGTGTGGGCCCTGCAGCGTCTGCAACCCTATCTATACGGGCGCCACTTCATCGTGGAGACGGACCACAATCCCCTCAGCTGGTTGCACACCGTCTCTGGGACGAATGGGCGATTGTTGCGATGGAGCCTTGCGCTCCAGCAATACAACTTCACCATTCGCCACAAAAGGGGCCGTGACCACGGTAACGCAGACGGGCTGTCCCGACAAGGAGAGGTCGCGGACGGGCGCACGGGGGAACACCGGAGTGTGCTGCCCCCTAGCGCCCTCAAAAGGGGGGAGGTGTGAGGTAAATCCGGAGAGATGACGATAAATCATGATATTCAAGTTATGTCAGGAAGCCCTCTCCTGGTGTCACCCCCCCTTTCCTTCACACAACTGGTTTAGCAACAAATCCCATGGCCATGTCCTGTGATATGGAAATGAGGTGGTGTGGGAACAATGGACACAGGATGACTCCCTGCCGTCACCCTGTAACAAGAGTTGTATCTCATTAGCAAGGCTATGGAACTAGCAGACAGAACGACTCCAGTAAAAAATGGTTCATATCTCGCAAGCCATATTTCCGATAAATATGGCAACCATAAAAATGGTGTCTCCGCATGCGGACGATGCCGGCACACCCTTTTTATGGGAGCAGGACATTGGGAAATGCCCCAGGCGTGATATCAGCCAATGGGGAACTGGCAGACAGGTCATGAGTCCCCTCGTTCTGTAGCTAAATTCATAACTGTCACAATGAGAGCATTGGCGTCCGCCTACGACGCTCCCAGGCAAAGTTATGGCCCATATTCCATGTTGTGGATTGTCCATAACTCAAGCCAGGGGTGGAGCAGTGTTCCCTGTGAGGTCACTAAGGTAGGAGGGGACCTGGATCTGCCCAGGTTGATAACCCTACTTCGGCCATTTTCCAGTGTTCTTTTCGCTGGGGGCACGTGTAGGAAACATCTGTGGGAAGGATCCTAGAAACCTGGGTACAGCGCCCCCCTGTGGCCAGACGCAACAAGGTAACTGCTGGAACTGTGTATGCCTGTTTGTAACCCATGCTTTGATTGTAACTGTACTCTGACATATGTATATTCTGTAGATTCCCTATTGTATATATTGTAGTTTCTAGTGTGCTTTAGGCTGATTAAATTATATAATTAATCTTGGGCTGTTCTGTTATCTCGATCTTGAATCCCACGTCTGTGTGTTCGGCTAATAGTTACCGTGAAGCGGTTGGTGGCAGCGAGTTGTGCCAAGGATTATTGTGGGGAGGCCAGTGAGATTCGGGGAGATTTTATATATTCCGCCCGCGGAGGTCGGGGGAATATATACCTTACTCTCACCGGGGACCCTTCAATAATCGGCATAAGTAGTATAGCGGCCTCCTTGCTTATTGTCGGGCAATTCCATAATTGGCCTGACTATAAGAGGGGCGCTAGAGAGCGCGTCACGTGCTCTGTCTGTCGGTCGGGAGGTATAAAGGAGGGGTGACCCCCACTTGTTACCCCCCGATTGTGACGTACTGGTAGCCAGCGCGGGGGATTTCTGAGTGACCCCCCCGGTGGTTTGTGACAGTGCAGTATTACACTATTGTATGGGGAGCTGTAATATATTATTATAATGTGCAGTATTACAGTACTGTATTGTGAGATGTAATATAATAGCATTATAATGTGCAGTATTACACTATTGTATGGGGAGCTGTAATATAATAGCATTATAATGTGCAGTATTACACTATTGTATGGGGAGCTGTAATATAATAACATTATGATGTGCAGTATTACATTATTGTATGGGGAGATGTAATATAATAGCATTATAATGTGCAGTATTACACTATTGTATGGGCAGATGTAATATAATAACATTATAATGTACAGTATTACATTATTGTATGGGGAGATGTAATATAATAGCATTATAATGTGCAGTATTACACTATTGTATGGGGAGATGTAATATAATAGCATTATAATGTGCAGTATTACACTATTGTATGGGGAGCTGTAATATAATAACATTATAATGTGCAGTATTACACTATTGTATGGGGAGATGTAATATAATAGCATTATAATGTGCAGTATTACACTATTGTATGGGGAGCTGTAATATATTATTATAATGTGCAGTATTACACTATTGTATGGGGAGCTGTAATATAATAACATTATAATGTGCAGTATTACACTATTGTATGGGGAGCTGTAATATATTATTATAATGTGCAGTATTACACTATTGTATGGGGAGATGTAATATAATGACATTATAATGTGCAGTATTACACTATTGTATGGGGAGCTGTAATATAATAGCATTATAATGTGCAGTATTACACTATTGTATGGGGAGCTGTAATATAATAACATTATAATGTGCAGTATTACACTATTGTATGGGGAGCTGTAATATAATAGCATTATAATGTGCAGTATTACACTATTGTATGGGGAGCTGTAATATAATAGCATTATAATGTGCAGTATTACACTATTGTATGGGGAGCTGTAATATATTATTATAATGTGCAGTATTACACTATTGTATGGGGAGATGTAATATAATGACATTATAATGTGCAGTATTACACTATTGTATGGGGAGCTGTAATATAATAGCATTATAATGTGCAGTATTACACTATTGTATGGGCAGATGTAATATAATGACATTATAATGTGCAGTATTACACTATTGTATGGGCAGATGTAATATAATGACATTATAATGTGCACTATTACACTATTGTATGGGGAGATGTAATATAATAGCATTATAATGTGCAGTATTACACTATTGTATGGGGAGATGTAATATAATAGCATTATAATGTGCAGTATTATACTATTGTATGGGGAGATGTAATATAATAGCATTATAATGTGCAGTATTATACTATTGTATGGGGAGATGTAATATAATAGCATTATAATGTGCAGTATTACACTACTGTATGGGGAGATGTAATATAATAGCATTATAATGTGCAGTATTACACTATTGTATGGGGAGGTGTAATATAATGACATTATAATGTGCAGTATTACACTATTGTATGGGCAGATGTAATATAATAGCATTATAATGTGCAGTATTACACTATTGTATGGGGAGCTGTAATATAATAACATTATGATGTGCATGACTGATGGACTAGTGAATTGCGCTCCTGGTAATCTAATAAATAAGACACCACACACTGCGTGACATGGATTAAAATTTTGGCCACAGCAGCCCTTTATTTTAATAAGAAAAAACATCAATAAGAAAAAACAAGATTATCGGCCCAGAGATGTGGTTGTTATAAATCCCAGCCCCATATCCCCCTCCGCCGTGTACACCTAGCTCAAGGGGGAATCTGGGTATACCCCTTGATCATTTTCCTTGTGTCCGCTGAGCTCCTCCCCAGGGACCCATCTATTCCACTGTCCACTGAGCTCCTCCCCAGGGACCCATATTCCACTGTCCGCTGAGCTCTGGCCCAGGGACCCCATTAAAAACATAATTCTCCAACCAACAAAGAGGGGGTTTAAACAACCACATCCCGCCGCCGCCAAATGCTGCTGTAACATACAATATTAAAATGTTAATACAATATTAATATGTTGATATGACATTGTCAATTTGGATACATTACTGATAACAATTAATACAATACGATACAATACTAATAATGTTGATAAAATACCGATGATGTTGAATACCAATAACATTGTTAGAATATTGACAGTGTTGCAAAGTCCTGATATTGATACATTTCCCTTTATTATAGGGAGGGTGGGTGGGACAACTGCTGGTTCAGTCTTTAAGTCCAGGACAAAGGAATGACACCTTAACATGGGACCTATTTCTTATATGGCCCCTGCCCCCATCTCTCCTCCTGCTCGCCCACCACCACATTCCTTAGGTAAAAACCCCCATCCCTTACTCCTTAACCCTTTCCTGGATCTATCACTGCCTCAGTCATGTACGTTACGTCTATCTGCCTTCACTCTGCTTGACTGATGGACTAGTGAATTGCGCTCCTGGTAATCTAATAAATAAGACACCACACACTGCGTGACATGGATTAAAATTTTGGCCACAGCAGCCCTTTATTTTAATAAGAAAAAACATCAATAAGAAAAAACAAGATTATCGGCCCAGAGATGTGGTTGTTATAAATCCCAGCCCCATATCCCCCTCCGCCGTGTACACCTAGCTCAAGGGGGAATCTGGGTATACCCCTTGATCATTTTCCTTGTGTCCGCTGAGCTCCTCCCCAGGGACCCATCTATTCCACTGTCCACTGAGCTCCTCCCCAGGGACCCATATTCCACTGTCCGCTGAGCTCTGGCCCAGGGACCCCATTAAAAACATAATTCTCCAACCAACAAAGAGGGGGTTTAAACAACCACATCCCGCCAAGACTCGCTCTTGTGACACCTTACAAGAGTGAGTTCCTCCACAACTTAATGGCTCGTTCTACTCCTTCTTGTATTCCCAACATCCATATATCAATGCCAATGTCATTAAGATGTACCTTATCATCTCTCCAAAAATGTTCCTTTGTATTTTCCAGCATCTGGTGACGTATGGCCACCCCTCCGTTTTCCAACACAAATTTTGTTATTTTTTTATTAACCTTTATCCTTGTATTATTGATGCGAGCCACTGATCGCGCTGTTCTCCACATTTGTCTAGCTACTATATCCGACCAGACCACCACTGTTTCTGGGTAAGACCTCCATAAATTCAACATATCAAGCTTTATGTTCCTAACTAAATGTCTTGATGTTCTTATTGCTAAATCATTACCACCTAAATGGATAAGTAAGACGTCCGGGGGGCGGTAGAACTCCACATGATACTGGATTTCTTTTAACAGCTGATGCCACTGCATTCCCCTCTTTCCTATCCATGTCACCCGTGCCAAGGAACTGGGCAACCCCAACTGTTTGCCATTAGGCCTGACTGCTGCACGTAAGGCCCCCCAAAAAACAAATGAATGTCCCATGATCCAAACTAGGCATTGCTGTTCAGCTAAAACAAAAAACAAAAACACAATTATCACACAATTGTCTAAATGAAGACACAACTACTATAGGATTACCACAATGTACACATATATATACATGTACGCCATTTATAATAAATGTAATCGAATGTAACTCTTAAATCTGCTCGATTCCCATCTCCCGATTTTTTTAACTATGTCAGGCCCTAAGCCCCATCTAGCAGCTTCTGTGGCTGCTCCTATCCTAAATGAGTGTGAAGTGAATGCATTTGGAGACTCTCCCAATATTGTCAGGCATTTTTTAAGAACTGCTGTGAATTGAAATTGTGACAATGACTTACAATCCTCATGAATTAGTAATGAACCTTGGATATTTGGCCTTCTTGAGACATAGTTTCTAAAACAGATGACCGGGCAGGCCCTGGACCCGCTTAAAGGAAACAATGGGATCCATTTTCCTCTACCCTGTTGATCAGTTTTTGACTTTGCTAGAAAACATTCTAATCTGTCTGTGTACTGATGCACGTCCTCGTCTTGTAGACCCCCACTTCTGGTGGAGCTACTCGCCACCAACTCGCTGATTCTAAAAGCGCCAAAAAAGGCCAGTGTGAATGCACAACTAAAGAGAAACACTTCAAAGGGACTGCTCCAGACTCGGCCTAGTACACTCAGTATCTGCTGCAATAACTGGAAAGAAATCGGACGCCGTTTATCTCTGGTCTTCTTACAACTTTTCCTGTAACCCTTTAGGGCCTGCTTAACTAAAAATGCTTTGTGTAATCAGTGAAGTCGTGCAACTTAAACCAAAAAGCTAATCCAGACATTTTACTATCAATACTGGACAATGAAGTACCGTCCACAAAGGCCCTGCTAATGTAAAATAACAACAAGGAAACATTGTCATGTAACCTGGCATCATGTGCCACTAGAGCACACAAGTCTTCCCATTCCCTCCATGCTGACTGGTACCTCTGCCATGTGCTTACACCCACAGACCGTTCTATCAGAGCGTATGCGGTGTCACTGGCAGTGACCACAGAAAATCCGGACACTTCTTGCCTTGTACCTCTGCCATCGGGGCTAACGAACGGAATCTGTCCCACTGAAAACGAGACAGAGCATCAGCCACAGAATTGCAAACACCGGGAACATGCACAGCTGTAATCTGACAATTTGACTTTAAACAGCGCAGCACTAGATGACGCAGCAACGTAACAACAGGCAGGGAAGAAGCTGATTGTTTGTTGATGACTTCTACAACTCCCAAGTTATCACAATGAAATCTCACTTTTCGGTTTTGGAAAATATTGTACCAAATTTCACAAGCAACCACTATGGGGAACAATTCAAGGAGTACTAAGTTTCGTGTTAACCCATTGTTTCTCCAACTCTCTGGCCACCTATCTGCACACCACTGTCCCGAACAATATGCACCAAAACCAGTTGACCCCGCTGCATCAGTGTGGATGTCTAGATCAAAATTTGAAACCGGTGGTCTGATCCACAATGACCTCCCATTAAACTCTATTAAGAACTGTTCCCATACCGCCAGATCGTCCTTTAATGTTCTAGCCAGCCGCACAAAGTGATGTGGAAAGGTTATGCCTGAGGTAGCTGCAGCTAGGCGCCTACAAAAAACTCTACCCATTGGAATAATGCGACACGCAAAGTTCATTTTCCCTAACAGCGATTGTAGATCCTTTAATCTGATCTTACGGTGAGATCTAGCTTCTCTGACTGCCTCCAGCAGATCACTGACCTTGTCATCCGGTAATCTGCACTCCATTGCTTCACTGTCAATCAAAATTCCTAAAAACTTGATAAGTGTAGACGGGCCTTCTGTTTTATCTGATGCTAACGGTACTCCAAAACACTTAAAAACCGACTGAATCGCTGCCAATAATGAAGCACAAACAAATGACTTTGGTGGACCAATACATAGGAAATCATCTAGATAATGCAGGACAGAACGCACGCCGGCTTCCTTCTTTACTACCCACTCCAAAAATGTGCTAAATGATTCAAACAAGGAGCATGAGATGGAGCAGCCCATCGGTAAACACAAGTCTACATAAAACCTTCCCTGCCACTGACAACCCAAGAGATGGAAGCTTTCTGGATGGACTGGTAGGAGTCTAAAGGCAGCTTCAATGTCTGTTTTTGCCATTAAAGCTCCTCTGCCGTACTTCTGAACCCATGCAATCGCTGTATCAAATGAAGTATACGAGACTGTGCAAAGTTCCTGATCGATTCCATCATTAACTGAGCTTCCATGAGGGAAGGACAGATGATGGATCAGCCTAAACTTATTGGGTTCCTTCTTTGGGACCACCCCCAATGGAGAGACCCTTAAGTTTTCTATTGGCATTTTGGGGAATGGGCCTGCCATGCGGCCCAGGTCAATTTCTTTGTTTAGTTTTGTGGAGACAATGTGAGAATATGTATAAGCTGAAGCAAGGTTACGAGAACAGGTTAATGGGCCTGAAGTAGATGGGATCTTAAAACCTTCTGAGAAACCCTCCCCCAGCAATTGTGCTGCTTTTCTATCTGGGTACCTGCTTAGATAGCCCACCATCTCCCCGAGTCTAATTGGGGTTTCCCCCTTTTTGGTTAATCTCTGCTGTTGGGGTTTTATTTCGTTTAAAGCATTTTGATAGGCTATGGTTTCCACTACAGAAGCTGCATTCATGTTTGTACCTGCATGTGTTTCTGAATCTGCACTGGCTATCATTGAACTGCCAGCAGCAACCTTTTCTGTTTGCTGCCGACAATCCGATTGCTGATGATCTGCCGACATAGCCCTGAAAGGGCTGATTAACCCCACGTGGCGCTGTCATGAGACGCATCCATAAACTAATATCTTTGTGATCCCAACGAATCCCTTGGCGACCAGCCTTTCGTTGGCGAAACTGCTCATCATAGCGCAGCCATGCTAAACCTCCATACACACGGTGCGCCTCCCCGATAGAATTCATGTAACAAAATAAGGCAGAGCAATGTTCAGGAGTTTTTTGGCCTATTACACTTGCTAATATGGCAAAAGCCTGGAACCAATTGCTAAATGTTTGGGGGATGAGACAATACCGTCTTTCTTGTTCCTCTCTTTTCCTCTCATCAAACCTTACTCTATCCAAGTTATATTTTTCTAAGGGCAATAATGAAAATATTTCCACATATTCGTCGGCCCAAATCTTCTCCCTAACCTCCTGTTTCAAATGAATTCCTAGAGGACCCTCAAAACATACATATAATTCTCCTTTTGCTGCATCAGATAATGGAACCCCTTGTGAAATTACTGCGTCCTCCTGTGTGTCTGGATCAGCACACGACTGACTTACCACCTCCGGTGTCCGGGGACCATTCCCACACCATGCAGCAATAGGAGAAGAAGTTATGGGTAAGCTAGACTGACTCAAAGCCTCCTTAACCCCGGACACTAATTGCTGTACTACTGAATTAAGATCCCATCCTACATTGCCGGGACCTGTACCCCAAACTGCGCCCACTGGATTCATTACAGGTGTTGTTACACTAGATATAGGACAAGAAAAAGTGTTCTCACCAATACCTGGCTGCGTCCTAGGTTGACCAGCCGTCCGTGACGTATTAGTTATAGTCTCTACAGCCCCTCCATTATTGAAGTGCTGCGTGCTGCTGCCCTCTAGTGGGCAGTCGTTATCTGTGTCATAGTCATTGTCTGGAATCTCTTCTGAGTCTTGTAGCTGTAGATTTCTTGCCGGACTCATATCCTGATCCGGCCGAAGAAGTCTTTGTCTGGTTAAAGTACTTTTGCGCAGTTGTCTTTTTGGATTCCTGCCACTCCTCGTGTAATGAGAACCCGGATCCGGAAATGTTGTGTGTCCTAAGCCCATCCCCCCGTGTTGGTTTATTTCCTGGGGTAAGGCCGTATGATGTCCTCTAGAATGATACAAAGTTTGTTGAGGAAGTTCTAAGGATTCATGGTGGGCTGTGGTCACGTCAGTTGTAGCTTGTGTGGCTGCTTCTCTGGCTGGCACCTCAGTAGAGCTGGACTTTCTCCTTGCACTTCTTGGTGTCTCTCTGGTTAGATGGTCGGGCTCTTTTCTCTGTCCTTTGTTATTCTTGTACTGTAATTTCCTTCCTGGTTTGTAAGCAGGATCAGAGGCCGTGCTGCGCTTTGCTCTTTTCCTAGAGGTAACGGAAGGACTTATGATCCTATTGTGAGTCCTATTGGCCATTTCAGAAGTTAGTCTCTCAGGAGGTCTGGATCTTCTTAGAGTTTGATGTTCAGAAAGTTCAGAAGGGACAGATGCTGTATCCCGGGCATTCTTCAGCAATTCGTCTAGCTGGGCCTGAATCCATTCGGGCCTACATGTCAAAGCCGCGGCCTGAACGCTCTTCAGCAAGGCATCCATACTGCTTGTTCAGTCTTTAAGTCCAGGACAAAGGAATGACACCTTAACATGGGACCTATTTCTTATATGGCCCCTGCCCCCATCTCTCCTCCTGCTCGCCCACCACCACATTCCTTAGGTAAAAACCCCCATCCCTTACTCCTTAACCCTTTCCTGGATCTATCACTGCCTCAGTCATGTACGTTACGTCTATCTGCCTTCACTCTGCTGTATTATACTATTGTATGGGGAGCTGTAATATAATGACATTATAATGTGCAGTATTACACTATTGTATGGGCAGATGTAATATAATGACATTATAATGTGCACTATTACACTATTGTATGGGGAGATGTAATATAATAGCATTATAATGTGCAGTATTACACTATTGTATGGGGAGCTGTAATATATTATTATAATGTGCAGTATTACACTATTGTATGGGGAGCTGTAATATAATAACATTATAATGTGCAGTATTACACTATTGTATGGGGAGCTGTAATATATTATTATAATGTGCAGTATTACACTATTGTATGGGGAGATGTAATATAATGACATTATAATGTGCAGTATTACACTATTGTATGGGGAGCTGTAATATAATAGCATTATAATGTGCAGTATTACACTATTGTATGGGGAGCTGTAATATAATAACATTATAATGTGCAGTATTACACTATTGTATGGGGAGCTGTAATATAATAGCATTATAATGTGCAGTATTACACTATTGTATGGGGAGCTGTAATATAATAGCATTATAATGTGCAGTATTACACTATTGTATGGGGAGCTGTAATATATTATTATAATGTGCAGTATTACACTATTGTATGGGGAGATGTAATATAATGACATTATAATGTGCAGTATTACACTATTGTATGGGGAGCTGTAATATAATAGCATTATAATGTGCAGTATTACACTATTGTATGGGCAGATGTAATATAATGACATTATAATGTGCAGTATTACACTATTGTATGGGGAGATGTAATATAATAGCATTATAATGTGCAGTATTACACTATTGTATGGGGAGATGTAATATAATAGCATTATAATGTGCAGTATTATACTATTGTATGGGGAGATGTAATATAATAGCATTATAATGTGCAGTATTACACTATTGTATGGGGAGCTGTAATATAATAGCATTATAATGTGCAGTATTACACTATTGTATGGGGAGCTGTAATATATTATTATAATGTGCAGTATTACACTATTGTATGGGGAGATGTAATATAATGACATTATAATGTGCAGTATTACACTATTGTATGGGGAGCTGTAATATAATAGCATTATAATGTGCAGTATTACACTATTGTATGGGCAGATGTAATATAATGACATTATAATGTGCACTATTACACTATTGTATGGGGAGATGTAATATAATAGCATTATAATGTGCAGTATTACACTATTGTATGGGGAGATGTAATATAATAGCATTATAATGTGCAGTATTATACTATTGTATGGGGAGATGTAATATAATAGCATTATAATGTGCAGTATTATACTATTGTATGGGGAGATGTAATATAATAGCATTATAATGTGCAGTATTACACTACTGTATGGGGAGATGTAATATAATAGCATTATAATGTGCAGTATTACACTATTGTATGGGGAGCTGTAATATAATAACATTATGATGTGCAGTATTATACTATTGTATGGGGAGATGTAATATAATGACATTATAATGTGCAGTATTACACTATTGTATGGGCAGATGTAATATAATGACATTATAATGTGCACTATTACACTATTGTATGGGGAGATGTAATATAATAGCATTATAATGTGCAGTATTACACTATTGTATGGGGAGCTGTAATATATTATTATAATGTGCAGTATTACACTATTGTATGGGGAGCTGTAATATAATAACATTATAATGTGCAGTATTACACTATTGTATGGGGAGCTGTAATATATTATTATAATGTGCAGTATTACACTATTGTATGGGGAGATGTAATATAATGACATTATAATGTGCAGTATTACACTATTGTATGGGGAGCTGTAATATAATAGCATTATAATGTGCAGTATTACACTATTGTATGGGGAGCTGTAATATAATAGCATTATAATGTGCAGTATTACACTATTGTATGGGGAGCTGTAATATAATAGCATTATAATGTGCAGTATTACACTATTGTATGGGGAGCTGTAATATATTATTATAATGTGCAGTATTACACTATTGTATGGGGAGCTGTAATATAATAGCATTATAATGTGCAGTATTACACTATTGTATGGGCAGATGTAATATAATGACATTATAATGTGCAGTATTACACTATTGTATGGGCAGATGTAATATAATGACATTATAATGTGCACTATTACACTATTGTATGGGGAGATGTAATATAATAGCATTATAATGTGCAGTATTACACTATTGTATGGGGAGATGTAATATAATAGCATTATAATGTGCAGTATTATACTATTGTATGGGGAGATATAATATAATAGCATTATAATGTGCAGTATTATACTATTGTATGGGGAGATGTAATATAATAGCATTATAATGTGCAGTATTACACTACTGTATGGGGAGATGTAATATAATAGCATTATAATGTGCAGTATTACACTATTGTATGGGGAGCTGTAATATAATAACATTATGATGTGCAGTATTATACTATTGTATGGGGAGCTGTAATATAATGACATTATAATGTGCAGTATTACACTATTGTATGGGCAGATGTAATATAATGACATTATAATGTGCACTATTACACTATTGTATGGGGAGATGTAATATAATAGCATTATAATGTGCAGTATTATACTATTGTATGGGGAGATGTAATATAATAGCATTATAATGTGCAGTATTATACTATTGTATGGGGAGATGTAATATAATAGCATTATAATGTGCAGTATTACACTATTGTATGGGCAGATGTAATATAATGACATTATAATGTGCACTATTACACTATTGTATGGGGAGATGTAATATAATAGCATTATAATGTGCAGTATTACACTATTGTATGGGGAGATGTAATATAATAGCATTATAATGTGCAGTATTATACTACTGTATGGGCAGATGTAATATAATAGCATTATAATGTGCAGTATTACACTACTGTATGGGGAGATGTAATATAATAGCATTATAATGTGCAGTATTACACTATTGTATGGGGAGCTGTAATATAATAACATTATGATGTGCAGTATTATACTATTGTATGGGGAGATGTAATATAATAGCATTATAATGTGCAGTATTACACTATTGTATGGGGAGATGTAATATAATAGCATTATAATGTGCAGTATTACACTATTGTATGGGGAGCTGTAATATAATAACATTATAATGTGCAGTATTATACTATTGTATGGGGAGATGTAATATAATAGCATTATAATGTGCAGTATTACACTACTGTATGGGGAGATGTAATATAATAGCATTATAATGTGCAGTATTACACTATTGTATGGGGAGCTGTAATATAATAACATTATGATGTGCAGTATTATACTATTGTATGGGGAGCTGTAATATAATGACATTATAATGTGCAGTATTACACTATTGTATGGGCAGATGTAATATAATGACATTATAATGTGCACTATTACACTATTGTATGGGGAGATGTAATATAATAGCATTATAATGTGCAGTATTACACTATTGTATGGGGAGCTGTAATATATTATTATAATGTGCAGTATTACACTATTGTATGGGGAGATGTAATATAATGACATTATAATGTGCAGTATTACACTATTGTATGGGGAGCTGTAATATAATAGCATTATAATGTGCAGTATTACACTATTGTATGGGGAGCTGTAATATAATAACATTATAATGTGCAGTATTACACTATTGTATGGGGAGCTGTAATATAATAGCATTATAATGTGCAGTATTACACTATTGTATGGGGAGCTGTAATATAATAGCATTATAATGTGCAGTATTACACTATTGTATGGGGAGCTGTAATATATTATTATAATGTGCAGTATTACACTATTGTATGGGGAGATGTAATATAATGACATTATAATGTGCAGTATTACACTATTGTATGGGGAGCTGTAATATAATAGCATTATAATGTGCAGTATTACACTATTGTATGGGCAGATGTAATATAATGACATTATAATGTGCAGTATTACACTATTGTATGGGCAGATGTAATATAATGACATTATAATGTGCACTATTACACTATTGTATGGGGAGATGTAATATAATAGCATTATAATGTGCAGTATTACACTATTGTATGGGGAGATGTAATATAATAGCATTATAATGTGCAGTATTATACTATTGTATGGGGAGATGTAATATAATAGCATTATAATGTGCAGTATTATACTATTGTATGGGGAGATGTAATATAATAGCATTATAATGTGCAGTATTACACTACTGTATGGGGAGATGTAATATAATAGCATTATAATGTGCAGTATTACACTATTGTATGGGGAGCTGTAATATAATAACATTATGATGTGCAGTATTATACTATTGTATGGGGAGCTGTAATATAATGACATTATAATGTGCAGTATTACACTATTGTATGGGCAGATGTAATATAATGACATTATAATGTGCACTATTACACTATTGTATGGGGAGATGTAATATAATAGCATTATAATGTGCAGTATTACACTATTGTATGGGGAGCTGTAATATATTATTATAATGTGCAGTATTACACTATTGTATGGGGAGCTGTAATATAATAACATTATAATGTGCAGTATTACACTATTGTATGGGGAGCTGTAATATATTATTATAATGTGCAGTATTACACTATTGTATGGGGAGATGTAATATAATGACATTATAATGTGCAGTATTACACTATTGTATGGGGAGCTGTAATATAATAGCATTATAATGTGCAGTATTACACTATTGTATGGGGAGCTGTAATATAATAGCATTATAATGTGCAGTATTACACTATTGTATGGGGAGCTGTAATATAATAACATTATAATGTGCAGTATTACACTATTGTATGGGGAGCTGTAATATAATAGCATTATAATGTGCAGTATTACACTATTGTATGGGGAGCTGTAATATATTATTATAATGTGCAGTATTACACTATTGTATGGGGAGATGTAATATAATGACATTATAATGTGCAGTATTACACTATTGTATGGGGAGCTGTAATATAATAGCATTATAATGTGCAGTATTACACTATTGTATGGGCAGATGTAATATAATGACATTATAATGTGCAGTATTACACTATTGTATGGGCAGATGTAATATAATGACATTATAATGTGCACTATTACACTATTGTATGGGGAGATGTAATATAATAGCATTATAATGTGCAGTATTACACTATTGTATGGGGAGATGTAATATAATAGCATTATAATGTGCAGTATTATACTATTGTATGGGGAGATATAATATAATAGCATTATAATGTGCAGTATTATACTATTGTATGGGGAGATGTAATATAATAGCATTATAATGTGCAGTATTACACTACTGTATGGGGAGATGTAATATAATAGCATTATAATGTGCAGTATTACACTATTGTATGGGGAGCTGTAATATAATAACATTATGATGTGCAGTATTATACTATTGTATGGGGAGCTGTAATATAATGACATTATAATGTGCAGTATTACACTATTGTATGGGCAGATGTAATATAATGACATTATAATGTGCACTATTACACTATTGTATGGGGAGATGTAATATAATAGCATTATAATGTGCAGTATTACACTATTGTATGGGGAGATGTAATATAATAGCATTATAATGTGCAGTATTATACTATTGTATGGGGAGATGTAATATAATAGCATTATAATGTGCAGTATTATACTATTGTATGGGGAGATGTAATATAATAGCATTATAATGTGCAGTATTATACTATTGTATGGGGAGATGTAATATAATAGCATTATAATGTGCAGTATTACACTATTGTATGGGCAGATGTAATATAATAGCATTATAATGTGCAGTATTACACTATTGTATGGGCAGATGTAATATAATGACATTATAATGTGCAGTATTACACTATTGTATGGGCAGATGTAATATAATGACATTATAATGTGCACTATTACACTATTGTATGGGGAGATGTAATATAATAGCATTATAATGTGCAGTATTACACTATTGTATGGGGAGATGTAATATAATAGCATTATAATGTGCAGTATTATACTATTGTATGGGGAGATATAATATAATAGCATTATAATGTGCAGTATTATACTATTGTATGGGGAGATGTAATATAATAGCATTATAATGTGCAGTATTACACTACTGTATGGGGAGATGTAATATAATAGCATTATAATGTGCAGTATTACACTATTGTATGGGGAGCTGTAATATAATAACATTATGATGTGCAGTATTATACTATTGTATGGGGAGCTGTAATATAATGACATTATAATGTGCAGTATTACACTATTGTATGGGCAGATGTAATATAATGACATTATAATGTGCACTATTACACTATTGTATGGGGAGATGTAATATAATAGCATTATAATGTGCAGTATTACACTATTGTATGGGGAGATGTAATATAATAGCATTATAATGTGCAGTATTACACTATTGTATGGGGAGATGTAATATAATAGCATTATAATGTGCAGTATTATACTATTGTATGGGGAGATGTAATATAATAGCATTATAATGTGCAGTATTACACTATTGTATGGGCAGATGTAATATAATGACATTATAATGTGCACTATTACACTATTGTATGGGGAGATGTAATATAATAGCATTATAATGTGCAGTATTACACTATTGTATGGGGAGATGTAATATAATAGCATTATAATGTGCAGTATTATACTATTGTATGGGGAGATGTAATATAATAGCATTATAATGTGCAGTATTATACTACTGTATGGGCAGATGTAATATAATAGCATTATAATGTGCAGTATTACACTACTGTATGGGGAGATGTAATATAATAGCATTATAATGTGCAGTATTACACTATTGTATGGGGAGCTGTAATATAATAACATTATGATGTGCAGTATTATACTATTGTATGGGGAGATGTAATATAATAGCATTATAATGTGCAGTATTACACTATTGTATGGGCAGATGTAATATAATAGCATTATAATGTGCAGTATTACACTATTGTATGGGCAGATGTAATATAATGACATTATAATGTGCAGTATTACACTATTGTATGGGCAGATGTAATATAATGACATTATAATGTGCACTATTACACTATTGTATGGGGAGATGTAATATAATAGCATTATAATGTGCAGTATTACACTATTGTATGGGGAGATGTAATATAATAGCATTATAATGTGCAGTATTATACTATTGTATGGGGAGATATAATATAATAGCATTATAATGTGCAGTATTATACTATTGTATGGGGAGATGTAATATAATAGCATTATAATGTGCAGTATTACACTACTGTATGGGGAGATGTAATATAATAGCATTATAATGTGCAGTATTACACTATTGTATGGGGAGCTGTAATATAATAACATTATGATGTGCAGTATTATACTATTGTATGGGGAGCTGTAATATAATGACATTATAATGTGCAGTATTACACTATTGTATGGGCAGATGTAATATAATGACATTATAATGTGCACTATTACACTATTGTATGGGGAGATGTAATATAATAGCATTATAATGTGCAGTATTACACTATTGTATGGGGAGATGTAATATAATAGCATTATAATGTGCAGTATTATACTATTGTATGGGGAGATGTAATATAATAGCATTATAATGTGCAGTATTATACTATTGTATGGGGAGATGTAATATAATAGCATTATAATGTGCAGTATTACACTATTGTATGGGCAGATGTAATATAGTGACATTATAATGTGCACTATTACACTATTGTATGGGGAGATGTAATATAATAGCATTATAATGTGCAGTATTACACTATTGTATGGGGAGATGTAATATAATAGCATTATAATGTGCAGTATTATACTATTGTATGGGGAGATGTAATATAATAGCATTATAATGTGCAGTATTATACTACTGTATGGGCAGATGTAATATAATAGCATTATAATGTGCAGTATTACACTACTGTATGGGGAGATGTAATATAATAGCATTATAATGTGCAGTATTACACTATTGTATGGGGAGCTGTAATATAATAACATTATGATGTGCAGTATTATACTATTGTATGGGGAGATGTAATATAATAGCATTATAATGTGCAGTATTACACTATTGTATGGGCAGATGTAATATAATAGCATTATAATGTGCAGTATTACACTATTGTATGGGCAGATGTAATATAATGACATTATAATGTGCAGTATTACACTATTGTATGGGCAGATGTAATATAATGACATTATAATGTGCACTATTACACTATTGTATGGGGAGATGTAATATAATAGCATTATAATGTGCAGTATTACACTATTGTATGGGGAGATGTAATATAATAGCATTATAATGTGCAGTATTATACTATTGTATGGGGAGATATAATATAATAGCATTATAATGTGCAGTATTATACTATTGTATGGGGAGATGTAATATAATAGCATTATAATGTGCAGTATTACACTATTGTATGGGCAGATGTAATATAATGACATTATAATGTGCACTATTACACTATTGTATGGGGAGATGTAATATAATAGCATTATAATGTGCAGTATTACACTATTGTATGGGGAGATGTAATATAATAGCATTATAATGTGCAGTATTATACTATTGTATGGGGAGATGTAATATAATAGCATTATAATGTGCAGTATTATACTACTGTATGGGCAGATGTAATATAATAGCATTATAATGTGCAGTATTACACTACTGTATGGGGAGATGTAATATAATAGCATTATAATGTGCAGTATTACACTATTGTATGGGGAGCTGTAATATAATAACATTATGATGTGCAGTATTATACTATTGTATGGGGAGATGTAATATAATAGCATTATAATGTGCAGTATTACACTATTGTATGGGCAGATGTAATATAATAGCATTATAATGTGCAGTATTACACTATTGTATGGGCAGATGTAATATAATGACATTATAATGTGCAGTATTACACTATTGTATGGGCAGATGTAATATAATGACATTATAATGTGCACTATTACACTATTGTATGGGGAGATGTAATATAATAGCATTATAATGTGCAGTATTACACTATTGTATGGGGAGATGTAATATAATAGCATTATAATGTGCAGTATTATACTATTGTATGGGGAGATGTAATATAATAGCATTATAATGTGCAGTATTATACTACTGTATGGGCAGATGTAATATAATAGCATTATAATGTGCAGTATTACACTACTGTATGGGGAGATGTAATATAATAGCATTATAATGTGCAGTATTACACTATTGTATGGGGAGCTGTAATATAATAACATTATGATGTGCAGTATTATACTATTGTATGGGGAGATGTAATATAATAGCATTATAATGTGCAGTATTACACTATTGTATGGGCAGATGTAATATAATAGCATTATAATGTGCAGTATTACACTATTGTATGGGGAGCTGTAATATAATAACATTATGATGTGCAGTATTACACTATTGTATGGGGAGATGTAATATAATAGCATTATAATGTGCAGTATTACACTATTGTATGGGCAGATGTAATATAATAGCATTATAATGTGCAGTATTACACTATTGTATGGGCAGATGTAATATAATAGCATTATAATGTGCAGTATTACACTATTGTATGGGCAGATGTAATATAATGACATTATAATGTGCAGTATTACACTATTGTATGGGGAGATGTAATATAATAGCATTATAATGTGCAGTATTATACTATTGTATGGGGAGATGTAATATAATAGCATTATAATGTGCAGTATTATACTACTGTATGGGCAGATGTAATATAATAGCATTATAATGTGCAGTATTACACTACTGTATGGGGAGATGTAATATAATAGCATTATAATGTGCAGTATTACACTATTGTATGGGGAGCTGTAATATAATAACATTATGATGTGCAGTATTATACTATTGTATGGGGAGATGTAATATAATAGCATTATAATGTGCAGTATTACACTATTGTATGGGCAGATGTAATATAATAGCATTATAATGTGCAGTATTACACTATTGTATGGGCAGATGTAATATAATGACATTATAATGTGCAGTATTACACTATTGTATGGGCAGATGTAATATAATGACATTATAATGTGCACTATTACACTATTGTATGGGGAGATGTAATATAATAGCATTATAATGTGCAGTATTACACTATTGTATGGGGAGATGTAATATAATAGCATTATAATGTGCAGTATTATACTATTGTATGGGGAGATGTAATATAATAGCATTATAATGTGCAGTATTACACTATTGTATGGGGAGCTGTAATATAATAACATTATGATGTGCAGTATTATACTATTGTATGGGGAGATGTAATATAATAGCATTATAATGTGCAGTATTACACTATTGTATGGGCAGATGTAATATAATAGCATTATAATGTGCAGTATTACACTATTGTATGGGGAGCTGTAATATAATAACATTATGATGTGCAGTATTACACTATTGTATGGGGAGATGTAATATAATAGCATTATAATGTGCAGTATTACACTATTGTATGGGCAGATGTAATATAATAGCATTATAATGTGCAGTATTACACTATTGTATGGGCAGATGTAATATAATGACATTATAATGTGCAGTATTACACTATTGTATGGGGAGATGTAATATAATAGCATTATAATGTGCAGTATTACACTATTGTATGGGCAGATGTAATATAATAGCATTATAATGTGCAGTATTACACTATTGTATGGGGAGATGTAATATAATGACATTATAGTATTAATCCAGTAATGACAGCTGACTCCGCCCTCACCCTGATATTACGCTCATATTCCAGGATTCCTGTTCTTCTTTCTGTCCTTTGTAGACAAGGCCTGCAGCGGAAATCATACTGCCTGACATCTACTTCCCATTCTGCGTTGCAAAGCTCTTCCGGGTTTGCGTTCCAGCTGTCAAATGAAACTATGGTAAGGCCACCCTATCCCGTCATGCCCCGCGGAGAGGGCGGGGCCGCTGAAGCAATCTCCATATATAGATGACGAGCCTCGCAGTATCTCCACCCCCCGGTGCCGGCATCACCCGCCAGCCAGCTTCCGCGGGTGTAGCGGGCGGTGAGGAGGACCAATGTGTCTTCGGAGGGGTCTGAAAGACCCCAGCACGTAATAATGCAGGCTCTCGTAGTGGGTGGCCGGATATTGTTTGGAGCCCGACCTTTCTGTAGTCTCCATTGCTACCTATGTTATAACTGCATATCACTTGTGAAAGCTGATAAAACCCCCTCAGCCCGTGACAAGAGCTTTGTGCTGCGGTCCCTTGTGGCATGCTGAGGGCGGGAGGCTGAATCCGGCGGGAAAAGCTGCAAGAAGAATGCGCCTGTGCACACGGGAAAAGCGGCACATTGTGTCTCTAGCAAACGCTATAAGCTAAGAGGAGCGACCCCACATTCTAATGGCAGCTGTGATCCTAGATAGTGACGTAAAAAGAAAAGCCCGCCACCGTGTAAAGCCATTGTGTGCACATCCCTAGAAGGCACTTGTGCTTGTGTTCAGGCATTTGACCTTTTTAATAGCTTCACGTTTCAAAAGTGCAAAGTGGTGTAATGAGGTCACCGGTCCTTTCTTCTGGCGGTTTCCTCTCAGAAAACAAAAAGATGGTTCAGGCCTAGTGATGGGCAGACCAGGACTGGAAAAGTCCAGACCCGCACAGGTTCAAAGGCACCAGAGTGCCGGGCCAGGAATTCTCAGGGAATTCCGAGTATTAATCCGGATCCGGAACCCGGGTAATACAAAAAAATAAAGCAAGCAGGCTATACTTACCAAGTCTCAGACGCGGCTGTAACTGCTCCTGCGCCATTCACCTCTGGGACTGCTCATTACCTTCATTGCATATGCACTGCTTTCCCCGCCCACCAGAGTCTGTGATTGGTTGCAGTGAGATGCGCTTGCACACTGAGTGACAGCCTGTCTGACTGCTTCCAATCACAGACCCTGTCTGCGCGGCTATATCGTACAGTAAAAATAAATAAAAAATTTGCGTAGGGTCCCCCCATATTATGATACCAGCACAGATAAAGCATACAGCTTTTTTTAATTATTAAAAAAACAGCGTGCAGTATCCCCCACGATTTTGATACACAGCCATAATAAAGCCCAACAGCTGAAGGCTGATATTCTGAGGCTGGGGAGACCCATGGTTATTGGGCCCCACCTAGCCTAAATATAGCAGCCTGCAGCCATCCAAGATTGCCGCATCCATTAGATGCGACAATCCCAGCATTTAACCTGGCTCTTCACGATAGAAGAAAGAAGGAACATCCAGCTCTTCAGACGAGGAAAGCCATGGTCTTTATTTTAGCATGCAGAAACAACGGATGACATCACCAGCACAGCACTACGCGTTTCAGGTGAAACAATCACCCTTAATCATGATCAAGGGTGATTGTTTCACCTGAAACGCGTAGTGCTGTGCTGGTCATGTCATCCGTTGTTTCTGCATGTTAAAATAAAGACCATGGTTTTCCTTGCCTGAAGAGCTGGATGTTTCTCCTTTCTTTTACTTGCAATATCGGGCTGTGGCAGGGCCTGTCTGTGCTCCAGGGAGAGGCCAGGAGTGAGCTTGTACACGGTGAGTTGATATACATAAATTGGATTACTCTTCCCGATAGCCCTAGTGTTGTGGCAATCGGGGAAATAAGGGGTTAATCCCAGCTCACAGCTGCCACTAAGCCTTAGAATAGTGATGGGGAGGGTCTATGAGACCCCCATCACTAATCCGTAAGTGAAAAGAAATAAACACACTGAAAAAATCCTTTATTTGAAATAAAAAACAAAAATCCCCACCCTCTTTCACCATTTTATTATCTGTAAAAACACCCCTCCAGGTCCAACGTAATCCACACGAGGTCCCACGACTATTCTACATTACTCTTGGCACAGCGCACAATCATGGTGCATGACCACCCACTGCGGACTTCAGGCAGAGAATGAGCAGTGATTAGCGGTGATGTCACTCAGGTAAGTTGCGGGCACAGCTGTAGTTTCTCACAGCCCTACACACTGGTAAAAGTAATGGTGTCATTCAAAAGTAAAACTTGTCCTGTAAAATAACAAGCCCTCACATGGCTATATCGATGGAAAAATAAAAATGGTATGGCTCTTGGAAGAAGGGGATGAAAAAATGAAAAATTGCAAGGGGGTGAAGGGGTTAATATCATTGTCTATGACGAAGTGCCGATAGCAGCCAGCTTGGCCCCAAAAAACAAGCCCTAACTCAGCTATGTTGTCAGAAAATATAAACATTCTAAAAACTTAAAAAGGGAAGCGTCAACTTGAAAACTAGCTGTAGTGTTTGGAGATAAGTCAGCCCATTTGTCTAGGTCCACAATTGAAGTTTTTGGGGAATAACATTTAGGTGCACAGGAGCAATGGGTCTTCTACTCCTGCCCTTCCACCTGCCTCTGGAGTCTGAGTGACAGGTCAATGTTTTGTGAGTCACCAGCTTCCTGTTTGAAATTTCAAACCAGCCTCACAATGGGTGCAGATTGATTTCCCAGCTGTACCAATACAATGGTGGTGGCGCATGCGCAGGTGGAAATCACTGCTCAATAACATCTCTAAAGAATGTCAATGAGCCAAGAGCTCAATCAATCCGGCTCCTGCACACCTAAATGTTATTAAAGATCAACCACAAAGTGGATTTCTCCACCAAAGGGATTACTTTAATAAGTGTTACAGCATGATTATGGCTATACCTTTAACTTCAAATTTGTGTTGACAGCTTCTCTTTAAGGGTGGAAACACATCTATGCAAGTAAAATCGGTCCGACTGGGCTGAAAAAAACTCGGCTGATTTTAGTTCACGTTAGGTGCGAGTGCAACGCAAGTGCGATGCTATTTCTGAATAAATTAATGATTTTACTAGCGTGTGTAATGCGTGTGTAATGCGTGTGTAATGCGTATTTTTTACTATGTCATCTGCCATTCAGCGCTGCTACATGGCCGCTGACAGCAGACACAGACAGCCATGTAGCAGAGCTGAAAGGCAGATGACAGCAGACACAGACAGAGCCGCACAATCAGAATGAACTCGGGTGAACTTAACCCGACTTCATTGTGATGCTGCGGCTCTGTCTGTGCCGCGTCCTGATTAGCGGTCACCAGTGAAGGGCTCACCGGTGACCACTAATCCCCCGAGTGACTGAAGTTAGCTGCCCTCTCTCATACTCACCGATCCCCGGCGCGGCGCTGCGCTGCACGGCGTTCACACTGCTCCGGCGGCTTTTACTATTTTGAAAAAGCCGGCCGCTCATTAAACAATCTCGTATTCCCTGCTTTCCCCGCCCACAGGCGCCTATGATTGGTTGCAGTGAGACACGCCCCCACGCTGAGTGACAGGTGTCTCACTGCACCCAATCACAGCAGCCGGTGGGCGTGTCTATACTGTGCAGTGAAATAAATAAATAATTTAAAAAAATGGCGTGCGGTCCCCCCCAATTTTAATACCAGCCAGATAAAGCCATACGGCTGAAGGCTGGTATTCTCAGGATGGGGAGCTCCACGTTATGGGGAGCCCCCCAGCCTAACAATATCAGTCAGCAGCTGCCCAGAATTGCCGCATACATTATATGCGACAGTTCTGGGACTGTACCCGGCTCTTCCCGATTTGCCCTGGTGTGTTGGCAAATCGGGGTAATAAGGAGTTAATGGCAGCCCATAGCTGCCACTAAATCCTAGATTAATCATGTCAGGCGTCTATGAGACACCCTCCATGATTAATCTGTAAGTTACAGTAAATAAACACACACACACCAGAAAAAATCCTTTATTAGAAATAAAAAACACAAACACATTCCCTCATTACCAATTTAATAAGCCCCAAAAAGCCCTCCATATCCGGCGTAATCCACGGACCTCCAGCGTCGCTTCCAGCATGAAGGTGACAAGAGCTGCAGAAGACACCGCCGCTCCGGTCACCTCCAAGCAGCAACTGAGGTGAGTAGCGCGATCGGCTGAGCTGTCACTGAGGTTACCCGCTGTCACTGGATCCAGCGGTGGCCGCGATTAACCTCAGTGACAGCTCAGCTGATCGCGCTACTCACCTCAGTTGCTGCTTGGAGGTGACCGGAGCGGCGGTGTCTTCTGCAGCTCCTGTCACCTTCATGCTGGATGCGACGCTGGAGGTCCGTGGATTACGCCGGATATGGAGGGCTTTTTGGGGCTTATTAAATTGGTAATGAGGGAATTTGTTTGTGTTTTTTATTTCTAATAAAGCATTTTTTCATGTGTGTGTGTTTATTTACTGTAACTTACAGATTAATCATGGAGGGTGTCTCATAGACGCCTGACATGATTAATCTAGGATTTAGTGGCAGCTATGGGCTGCCATTAACTCCTTATTACCCCGATTTGCCAACGCACCAGGGCAAATCGGGAAGAGCCGGGTACAGTCCCAGAACTGTCGCATATAATGTATGCGGCAATTCTGGGCGGCTGCTGACTGATATTGTTAGGCTGGGGGGCTCCCCATAACGTGGAGCTCCCCATCCTGAGAATACCAGCCTTCAGCCGTATGGCTTTATCTGGCTGGTATTAAAATTGGGGGGGACCGCACGCCATTTTTTTAAATTATTTATTTATTTATTTCACTGCACAGTATAGACACGCCCACCGGCTGCTGTGATTGGGTGCAGTGAGACACCTGTCGCAGCATGGGGGCGTGTCTCACTGCAACCAATCATAGGCGCCTGTGGGCGGGGAAAGCATGGAATACGTGATTGTTTAATGAGCGGCCGGCTTTTTCAAAATAGTAAAAGCCGCCGCAGCAGTGTGAATGCTGTGCAGCGCCGTGCCCGGGATCGGGGAACGGTGAGTATGAGAGAGGAGGGGAAAATGACCGACAGACTGTGAGAGAGGGACAGAGATAGTGACGGACCGACAGAGAGAGAATAGAGACCGAGAGGAAGAGACCGACTGACAGAGAATAGTGATTGACAGACATTGTGAGACATCACTCGTTTCCAGTGTTTTAGGAAACATGCGAGAAATGTATTTAGAAAATCGGATGTCACTAGGATGGTGTGAGTGCCGTCCCGTGACATCCGATTTTTTACACGCTCTCATAGACTTGCATTGGAGAGACTCGCAGTAGAAACTCGCAAAAAAGCAGCATGCTGCGATTTTTTTCTCAGTCCGATTTGGACTGAGAAAAAAATCGCAGATGAGAGCTGAATCATTCACTAACATGTGTCCGATTCCAATGCGAGATTTTCTCGCATTGCTCTACTGCGAGAAACTCGCAAGTGAGAAGCAGCCCTAAGCGGTGAAAGAAAACTTTGAAATTCGTAGGAATTTGTTTTTCCACTAATATCGTAATGTCCCAATAGCGTTAACATCTTTTTCCGTCGATGGAGATCTTGAGGGCTTGTTTTTGTGCATGGTGAGCTGATGTTTTTATTGATAGCATATATAATGCCAGTGTCTCTGCTCTGTTCCGCTGCCTCCACCCAGAAGACACCAACGCACTCACCGCCAGGGCCGTCCATGTGTTCCCGTTTCCTGCTTTGGTTTATGCTGCAGCTCCCTGCTGCCAGGGCCTGCGCATGCCGCACAGGTCTCCTTGTAATGTGTCTGGGGCAAGCACACTCTCTTTCCACTTTTTAAAGGGGCAGCGCTCCCACTCCTGAAGTGTCCCCAGCTTATTGCTAGGAGGCACTAGGTATTTAAGGCACACTCCCCCTTAGGGAGGTGCCTGAACAACATTTATCTTCAGTGTGTGTTACCTGTTAGATTGTTTTCAGATCATGTGTTCCAGTACCTGTACTACCTGTGCTCCTGCACCCATTCTGCCTTTGTTCTTGTAACTAGACATCAGGTCTCTACCAGCCATCCTGTCTGAACCTGTACCTGTCTGGCCTTTGAGGCTCTGACTCGGTCTCGCCTGCTGCCAGTCCAGACTCCAGCCTGTGGTTCAGCCTCCATCTCGCCTGCTGCCATTCCAGACTCCAGCCTGTGGTTCAGCCTCCGTCTCACCTGCTGCCATTCCAGACTCCAGCCTGTGGTTCAGCCTCCATCTCGCCTGCTGCCATTCCAGACTCCAGCCTGTGGTTCAGCCTCCGTCTCGCCTGCTGCCATTCCAGACTCCTCAGCCTCCGTCTCGCCTGCTGCCATTCCAGACTCCAGCCTGTGGCTCAGCCTCCGTCTCACCTGCTGCCATTCCAGACTCCAGCCTGTGCTTCAGCCTCTGTCTCGCCTGCTGAAAGTGCAGACACCAGCCTGTGGCTCTTCCTCCATCACGCCTGTGGCTCTGCCTCCGTCACGCCAGCTGCCAGCCCAAACTCCCTGTGGCTATGCCTGTGTCTTGCCTGCTGCCAGTCCACACTCCATCTTGTGGCTCTGACTCTGTCTCGCCTGCTGCTGTTCGGGTCATTTACTGCGGACTCGAGGACTACCTTGGAGTCATACCTGGTGGTTACCTGCAACACAAAGCCACCTTCGCTACCAGAGGTTCTAGAGTACCAGGTAGCCAGTTAGTCACACCCCTCCAGGGTAAGCCAGTGGGACCACAACCCAGTCTTCGCTGTAACGGTTTCAGCCACTCCAGCTGTAACAGCATTATGTTACACGACATTATGATTGCTTCTTACTGCACTTTTTGCAGCAACTGAAGAACACAATTCTGGCCTTGCAATTTTTTTTTTCCTTTTCACAGCATTTACCAATCAAATTAATTAAGACTTATCACTTACTCAAAAAAAATTGAATTAAATACATTTTGAAGTCCCTGAACTCCCCTTATTCTACTGCTCTTTTCCGTTTTGCCAAGTGTCGCTCTTTTGCAGAGTAATTCATGTTTGTTGCTTCTGAAGTGCAGTATGTGAGATCTCTGCTTTGCAGTCCAACTGGGCATTTCCTTACAGTCTTCTCTCGGGGGTGGACTTTTACAGCTTGTATGGCTATGTGAGTACGTTGCGTAAATACATGCAGTTACGCTGCACTTTGTAGTGCAGCGTAACTGCATGCGTCCTGCGTCCCCTGCACAGTCTATGGAGATTGTGCAGGGGCCGTGCGCACGTGGCGTTTTAGAGTGCAGCGCTTGGCTGCTGCCGAAGCGCTGCGTTCTAAGAAGTGACATGTCACTTCTTCCGTGCGCTTTGCCGGCAGCTCCTGCTCTGTCTATGGCAGGAGCTGCAGGCAGAGCGCATGGAATCGGCTTTTTTTTTTTTTTCACTACGGACATTTCTGCAGCGATTTAAAGCGCACATGTGCTCTTCAGATCGCTGCAGAAATTTCTGCAGCGACTGTACGCAACGTGCGCACATAGCCTTAGTGGCTGTGCGCACTAGAAAGTGGAATTTTCTTAAGAAAATTCCTGACCCTCTGAAAGATTACCGCACCCGTGGTAAAAAAAAAACCCGCAGCAAACCGCAACCAAAAACCGCATGCGGTTTTACTGCGATTTGCCGCAGTGTTTGTTCCCTGTGGTTTTTGACCATAATGGCAAAAACCGCAGGTACCTGCAGAAAAGAAGTGACATGCAATTCTTTTTGCTGCAGAAAACATGCAGCAAAACCTGTTGGTGAAAAAAAAACGCAGTGTGCACACAGCATTTTTTTTTTTACCATAGATTTTGCTGGGGAATGACTGCAGCAAGGTTATAAACATTTTCTGCAGCAAAACAGCGGTAAAAACCGCAGCGTGCGCACAGAGTCTAAGACTACTAGATCAGCTTGCAGGACTGGCTGAAGGTGTCTGGGAAGTGAAGGTGAACGCCTCCAGAGAAGACTCTGAAGAAACGCCCAGTTGGCCTACAAGCAGAGACTGCACATGCTGCATGCCTAAAGCAAGAAATGAGAATCTCATCACAATTGAGTGATACAGCGCAAAAAGGAAAACAATCAGGGGAGCTTGTGGATTTTTACAAAGTATTTAACTCAGTGTTGATAAGCAAGGAACTGGTCTTCTTTAATTATTTGTTATATTTTATGCACATGGCGAAACCAAATGTTTTAAAAAATATATATTTAAAGAAACCCTCTCATTTTTTTTATCAATTATGTGTATGTGCATGTAATGTAGAAACAGATGTTCCAGGCGGCACACAATCCTTCAAGGTGCACGTGTCCAAGGAAGGCATCCACAGTATAACTAATACAAAGGACCGGCACTCCAAATCTTCTGGAATATTTTTATGCTTTATTCCATCATATGATACAGGCGTAAACTTTACGCCTTTATGATATGATGGAATAAAGCATAAAAATATTCCAGAAGATTTGGAGTGCCGGTCCTTTGTATTAGTTGTGCATGTAATGTAGTGTGAGTGTTAATATACTCACTGACCGTTGTGCTCTCTGGTGTCCAACGCAATTCTTTTCAGTGACGTGACTGCTCTGTAGAAACGCTGGGTCACACTGCGCTCTGTGTGATCCGGAAGTGGCTTTTACAATGTTAAGTCTATGGAGCTTCAGAAAGAAACATCACATACTTACATTGAGAAACTTTTGTCTCACGCATAGAGTGGGCTGGCTAGTCAAAATTGGAGTGACATCTGTCAGAGCGGTGACTCACATGGCTACTCTACTCACTGTGGGCACCGCTCTGCTCCTCCCAGTATCAGAATGCGCATGGCACAAGAAATACAGAATATAGAGTAGGACCCCCCTATTGAGATTTGCCGTGACGTTGGCAGGGGTGGCTCAAAGAATTGATCAATTATTTGCTAAAAATCTCATTTATATTACAGTACAGTTGGAATAAATCTGTGAATTTGCACTTTTTATATGATGCATGCCATTTTCAGATCGTGCTGGCTCCCCTCTCTCTCTGTTTGGTTGTAGTTATGCTACAAATGTCTGGTGGCTGGTCACCACCATGCTATGCACGCCTGATCTTGGTTTGCAATATATTCCTCCTGTTGGTAGCTGTACACATTCAGTTACCTCACCCCTTTCCACAGGCAATGCTAATTAAGCACCATTCTTGGATCTGGTCCGCCTTTATCAATGGTTGCTGTCTGGCACTGGGAGGGTCAGTTCTGATATAGTCCTGGTATGTGTAGAGCTTGCTCCACATGCTGGGACCTGGGCTGGTCTCTATCCACAATTGCCTTTTTTGCAACATGGAAGCGGCTATATACAGGTTACAGGTATGTGTGTTCCATTATGGTTCTGCTTTTAACTTTATCTAGGAGGCCGCATGGCACATGAAATACAGAATATAGAGTAGGACCCCCCTATTGAGATTTGCCGTGACGTTGGCAGGGGTGGCTCAAAAAATTGATCAATTATTTGCTAAAAATCTCTTTTTTTTTTTTTTTTTTTTTTTTTTTTTATTATAGTACAGTTGGAATAAATCTGTGAATTTTCACTTTTTATATGATGCATGCCAATTTCAGATCGTGCTGGCTCCTTTTTCTCTGTTATGACTGTAGTTATGCTACAATTCTGGTGACTGACCGTCACCATACCATGCACGCCTGATTTTGGTTTGCAATGTATTCCTCCTGTTGGTAGCTGTTCAGATTCAGTTACCTCACCCCTTTCCACAGGCAATGCTAATTAAGCACCATTCTTGGATCTGGTCCGCCTTTATCAATGGTTGCTGTCTGGCACTGGGAGGGTCAGTTCTGATATAGTCCTGGTATGTGTAGCGCTTGCTACACATGCCGGGACCTGGGCTGGTCTCTATCCACAATTGCCTTTTTTGCAACATGGAAGCAGCTATATACAGGTTACAAGTATGTGTGCTCCATTATGGTTCTGCTTTTAACTTTATCTAGGAGGCCGCATGGCACATGAAATACAGAATATAGAGTAGGACCCCCCTATTGAGATTTGCCGTGACGTTGGCAGGGGTGGCTCAAAAAATGGATCAATTATTTGCTAAAAATCTCTTTTTTTTTTTTTATTATAGTACAGTTGGAATAAATCTGTGAATTTTCACTTTTTATATGATGCATGCCAATTTCAGATCGTGCTGGCTCCTTTTTCACTGTAATACTACAGTATTGTAGTATATAGAAAAAAAAAAATCAGTCTCCTATGAGACTGTTATGTGGGTCCAATGGGCACATGGAACAATTCGCCCCACTCCCAGTATGCACACTTTAAATACCACTGTCAGAGGCAGATGATGGCTGTGTAACACAGTCGTCATCTGCCAGTAATGATGCAAGTTCAGCTCTTGAGGTCATTTAGATGTACGTGACATCACTGTAGTAAGGCAAAAAAAACATATATTTTTATTTCAACAGGTTTAGAGATTGTGTGTTGTATCCAGACTACCCCACCACTCCATGAGACGCAATCTTCATAAGGGCCGTTACACTGAAACACTATTTTCCCAGTATACATACACCAACATCACCCCCCATACACACATCATAGGTAATGTCTTCTGCTTCTTAATGAGAACTTTGAGAAAACGGACATCTTGTGGGGGTTAGTCCTCTTCACTGACGTATTGTCTGTGATTAAACATCTGGATATCTTTTAATAACAAAGGAGGAGTTCTGGGTTAATTAGTGAATACGGTGTTTTGTAGCTTGCCGGCCAAAGATAAAGATGATGGGCAGAGGGCCATGGTTCGATATGGTCTTGAAATCATTAGTTGTATGACCGGTTGTCTTTAAGCTTGCAGATGCCTCTACTCTTCTTGTGAAACCCAATTCCCCCATCCAGTCTGATAATGTGCAGAAATGCTTACACACTTGGGTGCCAGTTCTAGCTCTTAGATTTAACCCAACTAGAATTTTAAGCGTCCTGGTCCTTTAACATTTTTTCACTGGTAATAAAGACGGGTGGTGGTTTTGGGTGAGTCATCTCATGTCGTAGAAGCTTGGAATATTGAGTAAAGTCTTTACCACAAACGGAACAGAGAAATAGAACTTCCAAAGGGTGAATTTTCCTGTGTGCTACTAGCTCTGCCTCCACTTTGAAGCATTTGCCACAGTCACTGCAGGTGTATTTTCTCTCACGATAGTGCATTAGCTGATGGTTGAAAAGGTCGTCAGTTTTTGCAAAACTATTCCCGCACTCTGAGCAGGAGTAGAGCTTTTTTCCAGAGTGTATCTTCCCATGGGTGACCAAGCTTGACCTGGCATTAAAGCATCTCCCACACTCACTGCAGCAGTATGGCTTCTCCCCGGTGTGTGTCCGCCGGTGTATCACAAGAGCGGTGTTATGCCGATAGTACTTTCCACACTCTGTGCAGGGAAAGAGTTTGAGGTTCACCATGTGCATTGACTCATGGCAGCCATAAGCTTCAGTGGTGGCAAACATTTTTTTGCACTTGGAACAGTACGTGGGGCTGGGGACAGAAGAAGGAGCAGTGTCTGACTCTCCAAACCTTCTGCCTCTGGAGTGCTTGTTATGTTCCAGCATATAACTGCTGCTTTTACTTATGCCCGCCGTAGAGGAATACTGCATCTGAAGGTGTTGTCTTGGGGGGTGAAAGGTCGGCATCAGGAAGCATCCCTCTTCATTTGGGGTACAATCCATGCTACTGAGGGTCTCTGTGTAATTATAACTGACCGCAGTATGTTCATCTAGCTCCTCATTTATATTGCCTAGCTGCATTTTGCCTGTGGACACACTGTTAACTGTGAAATTTCCTTGGTCACACCAGACTGCTTCTCCTTTATCCTTACCTATAAGATAAAAACATTCAGATTATCCCCATAAAGTGGTAAAACTCCCTCCTACACCCTGTGGTGGCCATTGCTATAGAAATGTCATACATTGACTATTCAAAGGGATCAAAATAAGACATTCTTTTCTATGTGCAACAATGGATTGAAAAAGTTTTATGTCCTATATGGACCAATCTGCAATGCTGGTGTGTGTGGATGATGTAGGACGTTATCCACACTGAGCTGGACAGAAGGAGGACGGCGATCACCGCAGAGATGGGGTGCCGGACCGGAGAGCAGCGACACCCATCGGAATGGATCACCCCCTAGGTGAATATAATAAAAGTGGGGGGTTTTTATATTATACAGAGCGATTTGGGCACTTATACACAGCAATGCTTTATATAAGGGCTCACTGGTAGTGGCCAGCATCTTATGGAGGCCAAATCTGGTGACAGGATCCCTTTAACCCCAAGTCTGGACAACCCCTTTAAAGCATAATTGTTGATTTTAAATTTTTATTTAATAATAATTAGTACCACATCAAAAATAAGCAACTTTACAATATATCTTAGACAAATTTGCTTCTTTCTCCTTTTGACTGATTTTTCATTCTCAAAATTCTCAATTCTGAGGTAAAATCTTTATTCAGTGAAGACTTTCCCATTACTGAGACAAGAGATGGCAGCTGTTAAGGCCCCTTTACACACTGAGACTTTCAGCGATCCCACCAGCGATCTCACCTGATAGGGATCGCTGGTAAGTTGCTAGGAGGTTGCTGTGAGAGGTCACACAGTCAGACGCTCCAGCGATCCCACCAGCAACCTGACCTGGCAGGGATCGCTGGAGCATCGCTACAACGGTGTTGCTGGTGAGCTGTCACACAGGCAGATCTCACCAACCAGTGACCAGCCCCCAGCCAGCAGCGACGCACTGAAGCGATGCTGCGCTTGGTAACTAAGGTAAATATCGGGTAACCAACCCGATATTTACCTTGTTATCAGCGCACGCAGCTACACGTGCAGAGAGCAGGGAGCAGCGCACACTGTCTTAGCGCTGGCTCCCTTGCTCTCCTAGCTACAGTACACATCGGGTTAATTACCTGATGTGTGCTGCAGCTACATGTGCACAGTGCAGGGAACAGCGCACACTGCTTAGCGCTGGCTCCCTGCTCTCCTAGCTACAAGCACACATCGGGTTAATTACCCGATATGTGCTGTAGCTACACGTGCAGAGAGCAGGGAGCCACGCACACCGCTTAGCGCTGGCTCCCTGCTCTCCTAGTTACAGCACACATCGGGTTAATTACCCGATGTGTACTCTGCTACACGTGCAAGAGCAGGAGCCGGCACTGACAGTGAGAGCGGGCGGAGGCTGGTAACGAAGGTAAATATCGGGTAACCAAGGACAGGGCTTCTTGGTTACCCGATGTTTACCGTGGTTACCAGTGTCCGCAGAAGCCGGCTCCTGCTGCCTGCACATTTAAGTCCCATTTACACACTGAAACGTTCTAGCGATCATGCTGCACAGCGGGAAACAAAGAACCAAAGAATGGTCCTGAACGATTTGTAGCGATCACAATTTCACAGCAGGGGCCAGGTCGCTGATGTGTTTCACACACTGCAATGTCGCTGGGGAGGTCGCTATTATGTCACAAAACCGGTGACGTTACAGCGATGTCGTTTGCGATGTTGCAGTGTGTAAAGCCACCTGTACTGATGAGAGTCTATAATGATGGGAAAAGCAAAAGCAAGAGGGAGTTACTAGAGGCGGGGGGGGGGGCTCGAGACAGAGCTCTTCCTTCTCCCTCTCCTTTCTGCATAGAATCTTATAAAAACCAACAGCCATCTCCTATCTCTGTAATGTAAAAATCTGTAAATCTGTTCACTGAATACAGATTTTACCCAGTAATTGAAAATTTGGAGAATGAACGATCAGTCCAGGATGAGAAAGAAGCAACTTTTTCTGTTAAAATATATCAATGTAGCACGCCTTCTGTCTTGGGGTTATATTTGACTCCGATCTCTCCTTCACTCCCCATATTCATTCACTCGCTCGTTCATGTCAATTCCACCCTAAATGAGAAGTAATATCCAGGCGGCACTCAAAAGGCTAAAGGTGTAGCCGAAAACGTGTTCTCTTTGTTTGTATTGTGCTTCTATGGATTAAATCCTAAAGATTACTGCAAGTTTTGGAGTGCCGGTCTTATGTTCATATATACATTCCACCTAAAAAACATCTCTAGAATTCATTCTTTTCTTACCATTGACTTTGCAAAAACTCTTACTGTCGCTCTCATTCATTCTCGCCTGGATTGCAATTCTTTACTAATTTGTCTCCCTGTCACTAAACTCTCCCCTCTCAAATCCATTCTGAATGCCGCAGCCAGAATCATTTTCCTCTGCAACCGCTTCACTGAAGCCTCTGCTCTGTGCCAGTCATTACACTGGTTGCTTATCCGCTACAGAATCCAACATAAACTTATCACTTTCACCCACACAGCTCTCCACGGTTCTGCACCGCCCTACATCTCCTCCCTCATCTCTGTCTATCACCCCACCCGTGCCCTCCGCTCTGCTAATGACCTAAGACTGACATCCTCCATAATCTGAACCTCCCACTCCCATCTTCAAGATTTTTCATGAGCTGCACCTATGCTCTGGAACACACTACGAAGAACAATCTGATTAAGGCTGGAGTCACACTGGCGTATGGCATCTGATGCGAGAGTATAGTGGGCTTTAAACACAGCGACATCGCTAGCGATGTCGCTGGTGAAAGCACCTGCCCCCATCGGTTGTGCATCACGAGCAAAATGCTCGGACCCGTCACACATACTTACCTGCCTAGCAACGTCGCTGTGGCCGGCGAACCGCCTCCTTTCTAAGGGGGCGGTTTGTTCGGCATCACAGCGACGTTACTAAGCGGCCGCCCAATAGAAGCGGAGGAGCGGAGATGAGCGAGCCAAACATCCCGCCCACCTCCTTCCTTCCTCATTGTGGGCGGCCGCAGGTAAGGTGATGTTCCTCGTTCCTGCGGTGTCACACATAATGATGTGTGCTGCCGCAGGAACTACAAACAACATCGTACCTGCAACAGCAACGATAATCGGGATAGGAACGACGGGACAACGATCAACGATTTGGTAAGTAATTTTTATAGTTAACAGGTCGTTCCTGCGTTTCACACGCAACGACGTCGCTAACGAGGCCGGATGTGCGTCACAAATTCCGTGACCCCAACGACATTTTGTTAGCGATGTCGTTGCGTGTAAAGCCCGCTTATCGGATGCGATATGCTAATAACCCCTGGCTCGGGCTCTGCTGCGAGCGTGAGCCGAGTGTCATGCGACTGTGACTCAATTTTGCGATCAGGTCACAGCTGTGAAACTGAGGGCGGGCTCTGCAGAGGAGAGGGAGGGGTTAATCCCCCCCATCTCCTCTATTGTCAGCCTGTGCGTTTGTCGCACTGCACTGGGAGAACATCCGAGTGCAGTCCATTGTATCTCTCGCACCCATTCATTCTTGAATGGGTGCGAAATGGGTGCGAGTGATATGGCTCTCGCAGAAAATAGCAGCATGTTGCAACTTTTCTAGCATCCAGAATTTGGATGCGAGAAACGCTGACCAACTGCTCTCCCTCATTGACTAGCTTTGGTCAGAGTGCAATGTGAGATTTTCTCGCATTGCACTCATCCGATTTCAACGCTCGTGTGAGTGTACCCCAATTCCCAATATCCACACCTTTAAGCGGGCCCTAAAAACGCATTTCTTCAGACTAGCCTATCACCCCTCCCTCATCTAATCTAGTCCCTTTCTGCCCTTCATAAAATTTACTTCCAATTCTTGTCTCTTGTATTTTCTGATTCCATTCCTCTTCATGTACTTTTTTACACTGTGTATGTATAAATTCTGGCTGGTGACCAGTCAATGCAGCTGGTTTTGAATCCCCTATTAAATCGATGGCTGGACCATATATGACAAGCTTTTCTCCCCCCCATTCACCTTTTGTGTCTCCCCTATTTCCTCATAGACTGTAAGCTTATGAACAGGGCTTTCACTCCTCTTGATATCTTAATTTTGTTATTCTGTATTGTCTCATATTGTCTGTACATGTCCCCTCTGAATTGTAAAGCGCTGCGGAATATGTTGGCACTATAGAAGAAAAAAAAAATAATATATATATCTAATATATAAAGCTCAGTGTATGTATGTATGTACCGTATTTTTCGGACTATAAGACGCACCGGACTATAAGACGCACCCTGGTTTTAGAGGAGGAAAATGGGAAAATAAAACTTTAAGCAAAAAATGTGGTCATGACACACTGTTATGGGGCGAGGATCTGCTGCTGACACTGTTATGGGGGTAATGTCCCCAAATTCTCTACTAAGGTACCCCATCCTGGTAATGATCCTCCTGCCTTGTATATGATCCTGCTATAAACCCCCATCCAGCCTGTTCACATACCCCCCCCAGCCAGCCTGTTCACATACCCCCCATCCAGCCTGTTCACATACCCCCCCCATCCAGCCTGTTCACATACCCCCCCCATCCAGCCTGTTCACATACCCCCCCCCCCATCCAGCCTGTTCACATACTCCCCCCCCATCCAGCCTGTTCACATACCCCCCCCCCCATCCAGCCTGTTCACATACCCCCCCCATCCAGCCTGTTCACATAACCCCCCCCCCATCCAGCCTGTTCACATAACCCCCCCCCCATCCAGCCTGTTCACATACCCCCCCCCCATCCAGCCTGTTCACATACCCCCCCCATCCAGCCTGTTCACATACCCCCCCATCCAGCCTGTTCACATCCCCCCCCCATCCAGCCTGTTCACATCCCCCCCCCATCCAGCCTGTTCACATACCCCCCCATCCAGCCTGTTCACATCCCCCCCCCCCATCCAGCCTGTTCACATCCCCCCCCCCATCCAGCCTGTTCACATCCCCCCCCCCCCATCCAGCCTGTTCACATCCCCCCCCCCCCATCCAGCCTGTTCACATCCCCCCCCCATCCAGCCTGTTCACATACCCCCCCCATCCAGCCTGTTCACATACCCCCCCCATCCAGCCTGTTCACATACCCCCCCCATCCAGCCTGTTCACATACCCCCCCCATCCAGCCTGTTCACATACCCCCCCCATCCAGCCTGTTCACATACCCCCCCCCATCCAGCCTGTTCACATCCTCCCATCCTGCTATATGCCCCCATGGTGCTCATATACCATCCTGGTATATGGCCTGTATCCTATAGCACAGAGAAAAAAAATAAACGTTTATACTCACCTTTTCCTCACTCCCTGCAGCACCGATCATCTTCCTCTCTGGCACGCTGATCTGTGTGTGTGGAGCCGTTCCCCTGCTGCATCGCGATGTCTTCCTGTCTGTGCCGATCAGCTGACCGGCTCAGCACAGATCAGCTGACCGGCACAAACAGGAAGACATCGCGTGCAGCAGGGGGCGGCTCCACACACGGGGACGGGTGAGTGCACTGATTCACTGCACCCCGCGCTGGTAATGACGCGCGGGGGGCAGTGAATACAGCCGCACATGATCACTCCAGGCTGTAATTGCCAGGGGTGATCATGCGGCGGCTCTTTGCTATGCGCGCGTCCCCGCTCGTCCTCCCGTCCACCTGTCAGCACCGGCTTCAGCGCTGAGAGATGGCCGGGAGGATGGGCGTGCATATGTAATGAGCGGGCCCACGTGGTCACGGCAGGCGCTGCTGCTGCCTGCTCGAGTCCCCGATGACCCGCTCCACCACAGCACCCTCGTTCCCGGCCGCAGCCCTATAGTCAGACCATAAGACGCACCCCCAACTTTCCCCCAATATTTGGGGGAAAAAAAGTGCGTCTTATGGTCTGAAAAATACGGTATGTATGTGTGTATGTGTATGTATGTCCGCTAAAGGAATTTGCACTGTCGCATTTACAATCACGAAATTTTGCATAGACGCCCCATGTGACTCAGGGAACGTCATAGACTATGTTTGGGCGGGAAAATTTAACCCCGTGCTTTCCAGTTACTCTACAAAAATCCTGCAGCCATTAAACTGAATGGAGCTGGGAGCTGCAGGCTATAAATAGCAACTGTCAGTGGTTGCTATAGGAACAACATAAACTGTTAGTATAACAAGCTTATGTGTGAGGTAATATGATGTCGGTGGTGAGACGGATAAAGAGAGACAGAGACACAGACAGAGACAGCCCGGGCAAAGAGACAGCCCTGGAAAAGAGACAGACGGGCAAAGAGACAGACGGGCAAAGAGACAGACGGGCAAAGAGACAGACGGGCAAAGAGACAGACGGGCAAAGAGACAGAGAGAGACAGATGCAAAGATTGAGACAGATAGACTGATGCAAATACAGACAGAGAGATAGAAACAGACAGACAAGGAAAGAGACAGACAGCAAGACAGACAGACAGCGACACACAGACAGAGACTGGGAGAGAGACAGAGAGACAGTTACTATCCCGGGCAACGCCCGGGTACTACAGCTAATATATATATATACTAGAAGGTGGCCCGATTCTACGCATCGGGTATTCTAGAATTTACGTATTGTGTAGTTCATGTATGATTTTTGTTATAGATATAGATATAGATATATATATATATATATATGTTGTTGTGTGTAGTTACCAAGTGTTTGTGTAGGGCGCTGTACATGTTCTGGGTGTTGTCTGGGTGTGGCGGGGGGGGTGAGAGCGGTGTTGTATGTGTGTTGCGTTTTGTGGAGCGCTGTGTGTCTGTCGCGTTGTGTGTGTGTGTGTTGCGCGGTTTGTGTGGGTGTGGTGTGTTTTGGGGGGAGGTATGTTTTGTGCAATGTGTGTGTTGTGCGGTATGTGCGTATATTTATGTATGCCGCTGTGTTTGTGTGTTGGGTGTTGTGTGTGTGCAGCGTTGTCTGTGTGTGTGGGTGTCTGTGTATGGCGGTGTTTGTGTGTGTGTGTGTGTGTGTGTGTTGGGGGGAAGTGTGCACCTCCCATCGTGCTCCATCCCCCATGCTGCACACCCCCCATCATGCCCCATCCCCTATGCTGCGCATTCCCCATCGTGCTCCATCCCCCATGCTGCACACCACCCATCATGTCCATCCCCCATGCTGCGCACTCCCCATCGTGTTACATCCCCCATGCTGCGCACTCCCCATCGTGCTACATCCCCCATGCTGCGCACTCCCCATCGTGCTACATCCCCCATGCTGCACACTCCCCATCGTGCTACATCCCCCATGCTGCGCACTCCCCATCGTGCTACATCCCCCATGCTGCGCACTCCCCATCGTGCTACATCCCCCATGCTGCGCACTCCCCATCGTGCTACATCCCCCATGCTGCACACTCCCCATCGTGCTACATCCCCCATGCTGCGCACCCCCCATCGTGCTACATCCCCCATGCTGCGCACCTCCCCATCGTGATCCATCCCCCATGCTGCACACTCCCCATCGTGCTCCATCCCCCATGCTGCGCACTCCCCATCGTGCTACATCCCCCATGCTGCGCACTCCCCATCGTGCTACATCCCCCATGCTGCGCACTCCCCATCGTGCTACATCCCCCATGCTGCGCACTCCCCATCGTGCTACATCCCCCATGCTGCGCACTCCCCATCGTGCTACATCCCCCATGCTGCGCACTCCCCCATCGTGCTCCATCCCCCATGCTGCGCACTCCCCATCGTGCTCCATCCCCCATGCTGCGCACTCCCCATCGTGCTACATCCCCCATGCTGCACACTCCCCATCGTGCTACATCCCCCATGCTACGCACTCCCCATCGTGCTACATCCCCCATGCTGCGCACTCCCCATCGTGCTACATCCCCCATGCTGCGCACTCCCCATCGTGCTACATCCCCCATGCTGCGCACCCCCCATCGTGCTCCATCCCCCATGCTGCGCACCCCCCATCGTGCTACATCCCCCATGCTGCGCACTCCCCATCGTGCTACATCCCCCATGCTGCGCACTCCCCATCGTGCTACATCCCCCATGCTCCGCACCCCATCGTGCTACATCCCCCATGCTGCGCACCCCCCATCGTGCTACATCCCCCATGCTATAATAGTTCTCCTATTATACTCAGAGAGGAGTATAATAGGAGCACTGTAATAGGAGGAGTAGTCCTGGGGGGAGAGGAGTATAATGCCGGCTCCCTGCACATGTGTACCGGGAGCCGGTGTACGCTGGTAACTATGATACACATCGGGTAACTAAGGGACCTTAGTTACCCGATGTGTATAATGGTTACCAGCGTTCACGGCCTCCGTCAAGATCCCAGCATCGCAAGGTTATGTCTGGCGCTGCTGGGATCCTGACGGAGCCGGTTTACACTGGTAACTATGATACACATCGGGTAACCAAGGGACCTTAGTTACCCGATGTGTATAATGGTTACCAGCGTTCACGGCCTCCGTCAAGATCCCAGCATCGCAAGGTTATGTCTGGCGCTGCTGGGATCCTGACGGAGCCGGTGTACACTGGTAACTATGATACACATCGGGTAACCAAGGGACCTTAGTTACCCGATGTGTATAATGGTTACCAGCGTTCACGGCCTCCGTCAAGATCCCAGCATCGCAAGGTTATGTCTGGCGCTGCTGGGATCCTGACGGAGCCGGTGTACACTGGTAACTATGATACACATCGGGTAACCAAGGGACCTTAGTTACCCGATGTGTATAATGGTTACCAGCGTTCACGGGCTCCGTCAAGATCCCAGGATCGCAAGGTTATGTCTGGCGCTGCTGGGATCGTGACGGAGCCGGTGTAGAAGCAAGCGATATCCCAGGATGTTGTGAGTGTGTGGATGTGATGTGTGAGGTGTGTGTGAGAGTGAGTGTGATCTGATGTGTGTGTGTGTACTCACCTGGGAGTCGGAGCTCCGTGTCAGTTGGGCCAGAGCGAGCGTGCATTGCGTGAGGGGGGGCGGGGCCTGCAGAGAGCCGGGGCGAGAGGCCAATCCGTGTGGGGGGCGGGGCCATGGTGAGCCCAGCGGCCAATCAGCTTTGTGTCACCGTAAGGACACAATTTTGGAGCATGACAGACGGACAGACAGACAGAATAAGGCAATTATATATATAGATATATATATAGATATATATATATATGTGTATTATGATATTATAAAGTTGCTTATTTTCATGTGTACTATTTATGAGATAAAAAATAAAATGACAGTAACGCTTTATGGAACAATCAGCCCAGATCCTTATTTTCCTCATTTGACTAACACAGCTCTGCTATATCGGACAAGTTTTACCTGCGCCATCTGACAACCTCAAGACAATACAATCACTGATCTCGGGGAGACCAGCCAGAGAAAACACTGCCGGCAGCCAGCAAAGGCGCTCAACACAGTGAAATCCTAGGTGCATTGCCCCCTGGAAAATATGCAAATCAAAAAGGTCCGTGGAGCCTCTGTTAGGAGTCTCAATATGAAAAATAGCCAGATATCCCAAATCAATCACTGATCTCAATTACTTCCCAGAAGGCAATGCACCTAGGATTTCACTGTGTTGAGCCCCTTCGCTGGCTGCCAGCAGTGTTTTCTCTGGCTGGTCTCCCCAAGATCAGTGCTTGTTTTGTCTTGTTGGTCTGCTAGGCATTGCTCTCACCTAGCTAGAATCCTACTCCACACTGATGAGGGGCAATACCCCGAAACAGCTGTCTGTGGATGGATACCTGGCCTTGGTATTTCCCTTGTCATACCTTTAAACTCGTCAAGAGTTGGATATTCACTAAAAGGGCCACTTAATATGGTGGTCTCCTAAAAAGAGCCCCTCCTTGGCTAGGTCCTTCCCGGAGGGATATCTGGCTATTTTTCCGTGTCGAGACTCCTAACAGAGGCTCCACAGACCTTTTTGATCTGACAACCTCAGACATGGTTCCCTTCCATGATCTGATGCTATTACCTCAAGTATAGTGAGTTATGAGCACGTCCCAATCTCATCAATGATGCAAAGGTTAGGAGAGGAGTAAGTATGACTGGTAGAGATTGGCCCCAATCCCCAGACACACTATAAGGCATTTTTTTTTCTTTACAAAATAGCAGCATGTTTTGCACTTTCCTGCTGCCTGTCCTAATGTAGAGGAGGTCAGTGCCTGCCGTAGTTTAGAAACTATACAGATGGCGGCAGACACCTAACTGTGCATCCACTGCCTGAGGAATAAGGGCGCCTGCAACAGATCTTGGGTGGTAGAGGCAATTCAACACTACATTTCTCAAAAATATAAACCCAGATTCCTAACATAAAGCTATGGGTGCAATCAACAATGCAGCGCCTTTGCATGTCTGGTATAACTTTGGGTAGAAAACTATGAAGACAGGTTCCCTGTAAGTGACTGTGCAGGGAAACAGCGAAGAGTCTCTTCACTCTTTCCCTGCACAGTCAGTAGTGGACTACGTTCGGGTGTCCGTCTGCAGAAACGTGTATGTGCAAAAAATGGCACAAAACAGAGCACACGCTAACGCAGTGCGCTCCATAACAGTGAATGACCCTGTCGGGCGCATGCGTCCGGAGCACGCTTTGCAGAGTGGGAGAGGGGCGGTCCGGACGGATGCCCCGACAGGACCTGTGGACGTAGAGAAAAACGCAATGTGAAAGGGGCCTTAGGCTATGTGCCCACGCTGCGGAAAATTCGCGGAATTTGCCGCGATTTTTTCCCGGAAATTCCGCGGATTTTTCAAAAATCCGCAGTACAGTGAGTCCCCAGCCATTTCTATGGCATTTTGGAACTGCTGTACCCATGCTACGTTTTTTTCCGCAGCGGAAATGATGTGAATTTCCCTGCAGAAAAATCTGCAGCATATGAGTTATTCCTGCGGATTTCTCCGCGGGGTCCCATACTTACCTGCCTTGATAGAAGACACCCGAGTCACTTTCCTCCAATGCAGAGGACGGCAGTGGAGCCGGGAGCAGGAAGTGGACGGGGCCTGCACAAGCTCCGGTCATGTGACAGCTGGAGTTGGTTCAGGCCCGCCCACCTTCTCCTACAGACTAGTGATGGGCAGTCCGGCTCTTTTTGGTGATCCGGTTCCCATGGCTCCGCTCACCAAAGAGCCGGATCTTTCAGCTCGTTCTCGGCTCCTTATTAAATATGTGTTCACCGCAGGTGAACACATATTTAAGTTTATAGTAACGCTGCCAAAATCCCGCCCACTTACAAGTGACCAATTAGATTGTTGAGTAGGCGGAGTTTAGCCACGGGTGGGCGTGATTTCAGCAGCGAAAAGAGCCGTTTAGATATTTTAGTGGCTCCCACTGGTGATCTGGCTCCTGTCGGTCACTGCAGGGAGCCGGATCTTTGTGTCGGATCGTTCACGACCGACATATCCCTAGTGCAGACAGACAAGGCCGGAAAGTGAAGTGCTACGTGATGGAGGTAAGTATGAACTCCCCGATCACTCAGCACTTGTTCTGCATTGAGGATGCAGTGCCGAAGCCATGGGTCTGTATCCTCAATGCAAAATGCCCACACCATATCCGCAGGACATTCCGCAGCATGGAAACAGACAGAAGTTGTGCTGCGGATTTCTGGGAACTCCTGCGGAATGTCCTGCGGATATAACCGCAGGACACTTTCCCCGTGGGCATATAGCCTTATTCTCAAGTTTGCAAATGACCTGTGATTACTAAGGATCTGACTGCAGGGACTAATCTTTTGAACCGTGACTATAGATAGCCACGGCTGAATGTAGTGGTGCTGGATAATGTACACTGCCACTCCGTTCATTAAGGCAGTCTCATTAAGGGGGACATGACCAACCAACATCCCATTCACACAGGGCTTGTCAGAACCCAAATTCGTGGGAACAGCAGAAGTCCCAGCAGTCAGAGACCCCGTGGTAGGGAGATTATCTGCTATTACATAAAAAGAGGATGAGCTCCACACATGAGAACACTTTCATTGATCCATGTGAGGAGAGGAGGCTATTTGCCCAATTTGTTAGGGAACCTTGCGTCTGGGCCCCAGTAGAAACTGACCGTAAAGGAATGTGAGGCTCCCATCAAAGTCTCACCTAATGCTCGGCTCTATTCCTGACTTATCCCAGCCTATTCCTTCCTATACAAAGAGAAACATGAGTGAGAGATACGAGGTCACAGCACCGCAGCTCGTGCCCACCAGGATATATTACCTGCCCTGCAGCTGCAGACCGCCCCCCCTCTGCACAGAGCCTACAGGTGTAACACACAGACACAGGGGGTTAATAGAGGACCAATCTGGGGGGCAGCATGCCTTCCTACCCGGTATCCGGGGGGTCTCCATGCTCTGTGTACCCACTGCTCACTCTGTCTTCTACCTTTATGAGATTGATGAGAATAAAGCTGTCAGCCACAAATCCTAATAACACCTGCCTATCAGTGTACAAGAGACCTCCTATAGATCTTCCTGTCACTGCGCTCCTCTCTGCCTGTCAGTGCATGAGACCTCCTATAGATCTTCCTGTCACTGCGCTCCTCTCTGCCGGTCAGTGTATGAGACCTCCTATAGATCTTCCTGTCACTGCGCTCCTCTCTGCCTGTCAGTGTATGAGACCTCCTATAGATCTTCCTGTCACTGCGCTCCTCTCTGCCTGTCAGTGTATGAGACCTCCTATAGATCTTCCTGTCACTGCGCTCCTCTCTGCCTATCACTGTACAAGAGACCTCCTATAGATCTTCCTGTCACTGCGCTCCTCTCTGCCTGTCAGTGTATGAGACCTCCTATAGATCTTCCTGTCACTGCGCTCCTCTCTGCCTGTCAGTATATAAGAGACCTCCTATAGATCTTCCTGTCACTGCGCTCCTCTCTGCCTGTCAGTATATAAGAGACCTCCTATAGATCTTCCTGTCACTGCACTCCTCTCTGCCTGTCAGTATATGAGACCTCCTATAGATCTTCCTGTCACTGTGATTGTCATTATTACTGAGCCCCCCAGCCCTTATTCCCTAATGTGTAAGGACTCGGAGTGCATGATAGCATCCATAGATTAGACACACAAAGGTCTCCTCCTTCTCTGTGACTACAGCCCCTCCCCCCGCAGATAAATACGTGTAGCTCCTTCCTACTACTGCCCCGGAACACTGGGGAGACAGCAGCACTTACCGAGCCGGCCTTCTGTCTGTACAGAGCCGGAGCTGCAACTTCCGGTTCACCTCAAGCCACGCCTACTTTCCTCCTTTCTTCCTGCGAGTGCGTTCCAGGGTCTTAGTTTCTGACTTTGCGTTCCACACATTACTTCCTGAGTTTTGCGTTCCATTATAGCACTACTTCCTGAGTTTTGCGTTCCATTATAGCACTACTTCCTGAATTTTGCATTCCACGGCTTTTAATTCCTGGCGTTATGATCATGAAAACTCCTTCCCCGGAAGCAGGGAATCCTGATTGTCGTGTCCTACCAATAATGGTTCCTATATGTATCTCATACTGAGAATTTCATTTATCACACTTTTGTTGAGGAATTACAAATCCTGATATGTTCCAAAATCCGCTGTGAAACGAAGGTCAACAATTTTGGGGTGTATTCTGGTTTGAGGCTTTTATAGCATATCCAATGGATGTGCCATAAATGTGATAGATTCTGGGCTCTGTACCTATCTCTGATGTGCCCTCTATTCACTTACAAAGCTGTGATGGAGACAGTGCAGCGCCTGACAGCTGCTATATGCTGCCATATCCACAGGCAGCACGTATCAGATACTGGTTGTATGCCTCAGCCCGCTATAGTTGATGCTTCAACATTACTTTAAAAGCCTCCAGGTTCCGATCTGCATCGGAAGATTGTCTAGGCAGAGTCCTGTCACTCCAGAGCAGTGGGGGTAGGACAAGCCGCCGTGGACCCGTCAGTCCATCCAACAGGTCTCCGGTGCGGATCGGTCCCTGGCTGCAGCATCAAATATACCTGACTGAGGTTATATAACCAGGGCCTGATACAATACTGGTGGACTGAGCACCACGTAACCGCTTTCAGGTGCTAAGTGTAACCGGAACGCATGGATTTGGGTCAAAATTTTAGCACCCAAATCGCTGCGTTCATAAAAGCATTGTGCGCACATATCATGCACAATCTTCATAGATTGTACAGGGGACACAGGACGCATGCATTTACACTGCAGTGCTATACGCAGCGTAAATGCATGTAATTACGCAACGTGCGCATGAGCCCTGACTGATCTTTTCACAATCATAAAGCCACGTGCACACATTGAGTATTTGGTGAGTTTTTTACCTCAGCATTTGTAGCCAAAACCTGGAGTGGGTGATAAATACAGAAGTGATGCCGTGTTTCCATTATACTTTTCCTCCGACTGTTCCACTCCTGATTTTGGCGTACAAATACTGAAGTAAAACAATTACTAAATAATCAACATGTACCTGTGGCCCTACAAATACTGAGGTAAAAATCTCACCAAATACTGAACGTGTGCATGTGACCTTACAAATACTCAGGTAAAAACTCACCAAATACTCAATGTGTGTACGTGGCCTTGACTGTTATGTGGTATTGGAATGTATTTACTTTCATTTGATGCTGAAGAGGTTAAAGGGAACCTGTCGGGTCCAATATGCACCCAGAACCACGAGCAGTTCTGGGTGCATATTGCTAATCCCTGCCTAACTGTCCCTGTATACACTAGAATAGATAAAGGGATCTTTGGAAAAAATATCTTTTATCATATGCTAATGATCTCGGGGACTAGTCCCAAGGGCATTGCTTTCCTTGATAGTCGGCCCCATTAGCATGTTAGTACGCCCCTGTGTATGTGCTAACATACTAATGAATGTGCAGCGTCAGTGGATGCTCTCACTCACCTCTCCACTGCCATCGCCACCCGACGCTGGATTTCAGCTTAGTGCGCATGATCCCGAACTTTTGGTCATGCACACTACTTCAGTTTGAAGCCGGAATGCATACACCCGGCTTCATAGTGTGCATGACCGAAACTCCAAGGTCATGTGCATCAAACCGAAATCCAGCGTCGGGCGGCGATGGCAGCGGCGAGGTGAGATCATCCTCTGACGCTGCGCATTCATTAGCATGTTGGCACGTCCACAGGAGTGTGCTAACATGCTAATGGGGCCAACTAGCAAAGGAAGTAGTGCTCTAGGGACTAGTCTCCGAGCTCATTAGCATACGATAAAAGATCTTTAGAAGTACTTTTTCTAAAATCCCTTAATCTATGCTACCAGATACAGCTACGGTTCGGCAGGGATTAGCAATATGCACCCAGAGCTGCTCGTAGTTCTGGGTGCATATTGGACCTGATAGGTTCCTTTTAACCCCTTCAGCCCCAAGCCTATTTTGACTCTAAAGACCAGGCCATTTTTTGCAATTCTGACCAGTGTCACTTTATGAGGTTATAACTCTGGAACGCTTCAGCGGATCCCGGTGATTCTGAGATTGTTTTTTCGTGACATATTGGGCTTCATGTTAGTGGTAAATTTAGGCCGATATTTTTTGCATTTCTTTGTGAAAAAAAACGGAAATTTCGCGAAAATTTTGAAAATTTTGTAATTTTCAAACTTTGAATTTTTATGCTCTAAAACCAACGAGACATATGACACAAAATAATTAATAAATAACATTTCCCACATGTCTATTTTACATCAGAACAATTTTGGGAAAAAAAAAAAAAATTTAAGGAAGTTATAGGGGTTCAAAGTTTATGAGCAATTTCTCATTTTTACAACAAAATTTACAAAGCCACTTATTTTAGGGACCACATCACATTTGAAGCAATTTTGAAAGGTCTACATGACACAGAACACCCAAAAGTGACACCATTCCAAAAACGGCACCCCTAAGGCTACTCAAAACCACATTCAAGAAGGTTATTAACCCTTCAGGTGCTTCACAGTAACTAAAGCAATGTGGAAGGAAAAAATGAACATTTTACTTTTTGCAACAAAAATGTTAATTTAGCCTCAAATATTGCATATTCACAAGGGTAGAAGGATTAAATGAACCCCCAAAATTTGTTGGGCAATTTCTACTGAACACGCAGATACCTCATATGTGGCGAAAAACCACTGTTTGGGCGCACGGCAGGACTCGGAAGGGAAGGAGCGCCATTTGACTTTTTTGAACAGAAAATTAGCTGGAATCGTTAGCCGCACCATGTTGCGTTTGGAGAGCCCCTGAGGTGCCGAAACAGTGGAGCTCCCCCACATGTGACCCCATTTTGGAAACTAGACCCCTCATGGAATTTATCTAGATGTTTATTGAGCACTTTGAGCCTCTGGGGGCTTCACAAAAGTTAATAGAGTTGAGCCGTGAAAATAAAAAAAAAACTTTTTACCACAAAATTGTTACTTCAACCAGGTAGCTTTTTTTTTCACAAGGGTATCAGGAAAAATTGCACCATAAAATGTATTGTGCAATTTCTCCTGAGTACGCAGATACCTCATATGTGGTGGAACTCAAATGTTTGGGCGCACAGCAGGGCTCGGAAGGCAAGGAGCGTCATTTGACGTTTCAAACGCAAAATTGTCTGGGATAATTAGCGTATTCCATGTTGCGTTTGGAGACCCCCTGAGGTGCCGAAACAGTGGAGCTCCCCCACATGTGACCCCATTTTGGAAACTAGACCCCTCATGGAATTTATCTAGATGTTTATTGAGCACTTTGAGCCTCTGGGGGCTTCACAAAAGTTAATAGAGTTGAGCCGTGAAAATAAAAAAAAACTTTTTTACCACAAAATTGTTACTTCAACCAGGTAGCTTTTTTTTTCACAAGGGTAACAGGAAAAATTGCACCATAAAATGTATTGTGCAATTTCTCCTGAGTACGCAGATACCTCATATGTGGTGGAACTCAAATGTTTGGGCGCACAGCAGGGCTCGGAAGGCAAGGAGCGTCATTTGACGTTTCAAACGCAAAATTGTCTGGGATAATTAGCGTATTCCATGCTGTTTGGAGACCCCCTGAGGTGCCGAAACAGTGGAACTCCCCCACATGTAACCCCATTTTGGAAACTAGACCCCCATGGCATAGAAAAAAACAAACAGCGGAAGATGGGGGGGAGGGGGCGGCAGATGGGGCGGCAGCAGATGGGGGGGCAGCGGCATCTAAAGGGAGCATCTGTGATTGTGAGACGGCGGCTGGGATAGGGTGGGGGCGGATGGGAGAGGGCGCAGTGGATGCAGGAGCGGCAGAGGATGGGGGGAGGGAGCGGGTGGGGGGGATGGGTGGGAAGGGGAGTGGGAGGTGAGATTGGGGATAGTTACCCTACAGGATGGATCTAGGCAGCTGGATCACAGGAGATGAAGGAGGCAGCAGATCGGGGAGGGTGAGAGGTGGGGGAGGGAGCGCAGCGCAGATCACGGAGGAGACAGGTGAGCAGAGCACAGATCACGGAGGAGACAGGTGAGCAGAGCACAGATCACGGGGGTGAGAGGTGAGGGAGAGCACAGATCACGGGGGTGACAGGTGAGGGAGCACAGATCACGGGGTGACATGTGAGCAGAGCACAGATCACGGGGGTGAGAGGTGAGGGAGAGCACAGATCACGGGGGTGAGAGGTGAGAGCGCGCAGATCACGGGGGAGACAGGTGAGCAGAGCGCAGATCACGGGGGTGAGAGGTGGAGGGAGAGTGGACAGCAGATCACGAGGGTGACAGGGGAGGGAGCGCACATCACGGCGGTGACAGGGGAGGGTGCGCACATCACGGCGGTGACAGGGGAGGGAGCGCACATCACGGCAGTGACAGGGGAGGGAGCGCACATCACGGCGGTGACAGGGGAGATCACGGCGGTGACAGGGGAGGGGGCGGGTAGCTGACCACGGGGGTGAGAGGTGGGGGGAGCGTGCAGCACATCACGTAGGGGAGGGGGCGAGCAGCACATCACGTAGGGGAGGGGGCGAGCAGCACATCACGGAGGGGAGGGGGCGAGCAGCACATCACGGAGGGGAGGGGGTGAGCAGCACATCAAGGAGGGGAGGGGGCAAGCAGCACATCACGGAGGGGAGGGGAGGGGGCGAGCATCACATCACGGAGGGGAGGGGAGGGGGCGAGCAGCACATCACGGAGGGGAGGGGGCGAGCAGCACATCACGGAGGGGAGGGGGCGAGCAGCACATCACGGAGGGGAGGGGAGGGGGCGAGCAGCACATCACGGAGGGGAGGGGGCGAGCAGCACATCACGGAGGGGAGGGGAGGGGGCGAGCAGCACATCACGGAGGGGAGGGGAGGGGGCGAGCAGCACATCACGGAGGGGAGGGGGCGGGCACCGATCACGAGGGGGAGGGGCCGGGCAGCAGATCGGAGGGAGCGGTGGAACTATGACAGATGGAGGAGGACAGGGTGCACGATCCCTGTCCTCCTCCATCTGTCATAGTGCCACCGCTCCCTCCGATCTGCTGCACGGAGGTGAGGGGCCGGGCAGCAGATTGGGGGGAGCGGTGGCACTGTGGCAGATGGAGGGCGGCGGAGGCAGCGGATCGGGAGGTGTGGGGGTGGGGATGAGGGTGCGGGCAGGAGATCGGGGAGACAGGTGGCAGAGGGCAGCGGCAGCGGCGGCGGCGGATCGGGACGCTTTTCGTACAGTGCAATGGCAGCGCGGCAACTTCCGGGTCCCATGCTGCAGTCTCATAACAGCATGGGACCGGAGCTTGTCGCCCTGCCATTGCACTGTGTACACTCACTGTGCTGGCGTGCTGCAGGGACAAGTGAAGCTGATGGGGGCGGTCACCGGCAACAGCTCCACTGTGATTGGAGAAATCGGTCACAAGGCCGATCTCTCCAATCAGAGCATTGGAGCTGGGGGAGGGTGATCCAGTGAGGTCACCCAGCTCCAGCCAATGGCCAGTGCTACAGCTGCACTGGCCAGGGCTGGATTTCAATGTTTCAGTCATTTTAAATGGCTGGAACATTACAGTGGCTGTGATTGGTTGAGCGGCGTTCGTCAGCCAATCACAGCCTCCGTAGGTCCGGGGAGGAGGCACCACCCCTCCTAAGGTCAGGAACAGGTCCCCTCCTCCCCGAATCTGCGGTTTTTGTTAACATATTGCAGTCACCGGAGGCTCCGGTGCCGCGATTCCGCCATGACGGAAAGATCCGTCCTTGGTCGTTAAGGCCCAGGGCACAAGGACGGATCTTTCCGTCCATGGTCGTGAAGGGGTTAAGGACGCTTTCCTTTCTGGATGAGATTACTCATAATCTTAATCAACTAAGTCGGAAAAGACACACCATATAGCTCTCCTTGGCTTCTCCAGCAAGAAATTTCACAGCTGCAATTGAAACGAACACCTCAGCTTCTTCAGAGAAAGGCTCCTTTAAAGTGGTCAGTATAGAAGAGCTATAACCAGCATGGAGTGAAGCCAGGAGTGGGTAAATATAGTGCAAGGAAGTGATTATAAGACGTTTGTCTTCCCTTCCTCGTGTTATTTTATTGCAGTAGCAAGACTAGTATCTCACTGGCCAACATACTAGTCAGGGTGAGTTCAGGGCCAACGAGGACCTAGGCACATGACGGCGTACTGCAAGAAAGAAGCAGTATAGGGACATTAGGGATCAGACTCAGGTAAGTGTTAGGAGGTCACCCCACTTCCCTCTCCCTATCGCCAGGGCTTTCTATTGTACTTCTTCCCTGGTTTTCTCGTTGTGTTGCGCCACTCACTGGCTGACCTCTCGTACCAGGCGTGACACCATGGACTACTTTTAGTAGTTGCTAACCTCTTGAAATACCTAACACCCATGAGAAGAGCTATTTGAACAATATTCTGAGGGTATGTACACACGACGATGATTACAGGTGAAAAAACCCACCAATGAACATAATGCACAGAAATACCAAACAACATTGCTGTGCATATGTTCAATCTTATGTCACTTCTATTAACTGTTTGAGGATTCGTAAATATTAAAGTGGTTAAAATATGTTCATTCTTTGGATGGCTTTGCTTGGAAGACGCCTGCTTTATACACCTGAAAATATAAAAAATGAGGCCACAAAAATGAATGAATTAAAAGTCTCACTGAAGATGCTTCAGGAGCACGACTGCCAGTGTTTTCCTAAAGGGTGTTTTTTTTTTTAACTTCGTTTTATTAACAATTTCAAACATGGTACAACTGACATTTGCCATATAAAGATAGCTCAGTATATAGATAGTAATATTTAAATATAACAATGAACAGTCATATAAAGTCCATAATATCTTTAGCACTTAACATAGAACAATGTTATTATCCATACTTCTTATCATTTGCATATGTATCTAATTTTATATTGAGCATAAGAACAACTCTATCTATCAGCATGACCATATTTTGAAAACAAGATAGAAAAAGGAAGAGTAAAAGGAGAAAAGAAAGAACAACAACAACAGCCACATTGCATTATTATATCTCAATATACCATTGGACAGTGTTTCATATCCCAACATCTAGCGGGAACCACCATTATCCGCATAATCTCCCTCAAACCTCCGCAAGTGTGTCTGGAGAAGAATTCCACAAACCCCAGATTTTGTTAAATTTTCCCGGGCACCCCCTATTATAATATACCACCCGCTCATAGACTATGGTTGCATTGACTAGTTTAACCCAGGACCGCACAGTTGAATTCGAATCTCCCATCCACCTCAGAGCTATTAATTTCCTAGCCAGAAACAATGCCTCTCTGAGGAATATTGTCATGTAATGATCCCAGGACTCTTCCTCCACCACCCCAAACAGGCATATCAAAGGGTCACACAAAACAGGAATCGACACAATCGATGTCAGCAGAGATGTCACTCCCCGCCAGTACGAAGATATATTGGGACAGCTCCAGATCATATGTATGAAATTTGCCCCTGAGAGATGACACCTCGGGCACTCCGATGTACGAGAACGGCCCATACTAAATAATCGAGTTGGAGTAAGGTATGCCTGGTGGACAATGTAGCATTGAATCAACTTATTATTAACCGAAGGGGATACCGCAGTCGGAGATTCCAATATTTCTTCCCATTCCTCTCCCTGTAGAGAGGGAATTAGAGATTTCCATCTATCCTGGGCTGGCAAGGGGTCCGACTCCACCCCCACCGACAACAGGTAAGTATATATAGCTGAGATTAGGCCTCGAGGTCCTTGTGATTTTAGAATACCTATCATAGGAAGTGATGATATCAATTTCCTCACTCCAATTTTCTGTATGTGGGATTGAATCGCTGTGCGAATCTGCAGATATCTAAAAAACTGCGATCTTGGGACATTCTATTCAATCTGGACTTGTTCAAAGGACTTGAAGGTTGTGGGTCTTGGGACAAAAAGATCACCTAATGCACTGACGCTGCGAGTGGCCCAGAACTGCGCCGAGGGGTGATCTCTCAGAGTATGGAAATAGCTATTCCCCCATAATGGGAGTTCTGCCACCACCCCTTCGAAGTGTACCACCCTCTTGGCTTGTCGCCAGACTAATCTTGCCAACTTGAGGAGGGGTAATTGCCGTGGTGTTCTCAGTCATTCTGATTCGAGAAAACCCACTAAACAATCAGTCCCTGCCGCGTGTGCCAAGTGACTCTCAGAGTTTGGCAGCTGACATCCAGGCATCCAAGTCTCTAGTGCCCTAAGCTGTCCCGCAAGGTAGTAGAGGAAGAACTCCGGCAGAGCCATCCCTCCCAGTCTTTTGGATCTCTGTAAAATTGATAACCGAAGTTTGGGTCTGGATTTCCCCCATATGAAAGAAGTAGTAAGTGAGTTCAACATTGAGAAGAAGGATTTGGGGACTGATACTGCACTATATTGTAGTGTATAACTAAGCTTTGGAAGTAATATCATTTTGATTAAATTTATTCTGCCAACCACTGACAGGGGTAGCTTGCTCCACAAGTTATATTTAAGTTTAACGTGCTCCAGAAGTGGTGTTATACTCGTCTGCAGGTCTAGTGTACGGTCTTTCTGTATGTGTATTCCCAGGTATTTAAAGCTAGTTACCACTTGCAAAGGTGACCTACCCTCCATTGAAATTCCAGACCCGTTCATTAATGGCATCAAAGCAGACTTATCCCAGTTGATGCGTAGTCCCGAAAACTCCCCAAATTTGTCTATAGTGTCTATAACCACCGGTAGAGTCTCTTGCACTCGATCTAAGAAGACAACCATGTCATCCGCATACAATCCTATTTGATCTGTGCGGTCGGCTATAGTGATTCCAGTGATCTGTGGATGAGAGCGGATTCTAATTGCCAAAGCTTCAATAACTAGTGCAAACAATGCTGGAGACAGAGGGCATCCCTGTCTTGTGCCCCGATTCAATGCGAAGGGTGTAGACATAGCACCATTGACTAGTATCCTGGCTGTCGGGGACCTATACAACATATGAATCCAATTACTGAATTTAGGCCCAAAGGCGAATCTCTGGAGGCAGGCAAATAAAAATGGCCATTCTACCGAGTCAAATGCCTTGGCCGCGTCCAGCGAGGCCAAGGCCCACTCGTTCTCCTGGACCAGTGTGCTATATTGCACTATGGACTGGACCCGTCTTATATTTATAGAGGTGTTTTTCCCAGGCATAAATCCGGTTTGATCTGGGTGAACTATACTCAATATGACTGAATTAAGCCTGGACGCCAGTATTTTGGTAAAGATCTTGTAATCCACATTAACTAGGGATATAGGACGGTATGAACCGCAGTCTAGTGGGTCTTTACCCTTCTTGCTCAGCATGACTATATGTGCTTCGTATAAGGAGGCAGGTAGAGAGTCGCTGGCTGAAAAATGTGAGAAAACCTCTAAAACAATCGGGGCCAATAGGTCACAATATTTACTATAGAATTCTATGGGAAGGCCATCTGGACCTGGGGATTTCCCCCTAGCCATATCCGAGATGGCAGTAATCACTTCATCCGGTGTGATGTCCGCCTCCAAAGACTCCCGTTGTGATCCACTCAAAGATGGAAACTCCAAATCCGACAAATATGTCACGCAACTTTGAACTCCATGAGGATTTCTAGAAATGTATAGGGTTTTATAGTATTCACAAAAGCACTCTAAAATATCCTCAGGGGATGTAGCTATTGAGCCATCCATCCTCCGTATACCCAATATTGTATTTGAAGTGTTGTGTTGCCTAACCATATATGCCAATAATTTACTGGATTGATTTCCAAGCTCAAAATATGATTGTCGGGTAAAGAATAATTTGCGTTTGGACTTGGTCTCAGAGTGCTGCATATATAACCTATATGATTGCATCCAGGCCGCCCTATTTCCATCGGTTGGGGCCGATATATATATTGCCTCTGAGTCCCTAAGTCTCCCCTCTACTATATCATCCTCAGTTTTAGTCACTCTTTTAAGATATGTTATGGTTGAAGACAAACACCCTCTAAGGTAGGCTTTAAGAGTGTCCCACACCAAGTTAATATTCCAGGGTTTAGGGTGTGCTTCCAGGAAATCCTCTATTTGGGACAGAGTTCTATCACTTCTATTAGTTTCAGCCAAAAGGGGTTTAACCTCCAAAAGGGTTTACCAACACCTTGGTTAGTCTTCATAGTAAGAATCACTGGGCTGTGATCTGATATGCCCCTGACCCCGTGTACCACGTCATCCACCCAGGTTGCGATATTGCTCGACCCAAAAATATAATCTAGTCGGGACAGCGTGCGTCTAGTAGAAGAATGACATGTATACAGTTAGGTCCAGAAATATTTGGACAGTGACACAAGTTTTGTTATTTTAGCTGTTTACAAAAACATGTTCAGAAATACAATTATATATATAATATGGGCTGAAAGTGAACACTCCCAGCTACAATATGAGAGTTTTCACATCCAAATCAGAGAAAGGGTTTAGGAATCATAGCTCTGTAATGCATAGCCACCTCTTTTTCAAGGGACCAAAAGTAATTGGACAAGGGACTCTAAGGGCTGCAATTAACTCTGAAGGCGTCTCCCTCGTTAACCTGTAATCAATGAAGTAGTTAAAAGGTCTGGGGTTGATTACAGGTGTGTGGTTTTGCATTTGGAAGTTGTTACTGTGACCAGACAACATGCGGTCTAAGGAACTCTCAATTGAGGTGAAGCAGAACATCCTGAGGCTGAAAAAAAAGAAAAAATCCATCAGAGAGATAGCAGACATGCTTGGAGTAGCAAAATCAACAGTCGGGTACATTCTGAGAAAAAAAGGAATTGACTGGTGAGCTTGGGAACTCAAAAAGGCCTGGGCGTCCACGGATGACAACAGTGGTGGATGATCGCCGCATACTTTCTTTGGTGAAGAAGAACCCGTTCACAACATCAACTGAAGTCCAGAACACTCTCTGAAGTAGGTGTATCTGTCTCTAAGTCAACAGTAAAGAGAAGACTCCATGAAAGTAAATACAAAGGGTTCACATCTAGATGCAAACCATTCATCAATTCCAAAAATAGACAGGCCAGAGTTAAATTTGCTGAAAAACACCTCATGAAGCCAGCTCAGTTCTGGAAAAGTATTCTATGGACAGATGAGACAAAGATCAACCTGTACCAGAATGATGGGAAGAAAAAAGTTTGGAGAAGAAAGGGAACGGCACATGATCCAAGGCACACCACATCCTCTGTAAAACATGGTGGAGGCAACGTGATGGCATGGGCATGCATGGCTTTCAATGGCACTGGGTCAATTCTGAAGTGTACCGGGATATACTTTCAGCCCAGATTCAGCCAAATGCCGCAAAGTTGATCGGACGGCGCTTCATAGTACAGATGGACAATGACCCCAAGCATACAGCAAAAGCTACCCAGGAGTTCATGAGTGCAAAAAAGTGGAACATTCTGCAATGGCTAAGTCAATCACCAGATCTTAACCCAATTGAGCATGCATTTCACTTGCTCAAATCCAGACTTAAGACGGAAAGACCCACAAACAAGCAAGACCTGAAGGCTGCGGCTATAAAGGCCTGGCAAAGCATTAAGAAGGAGGAAACCCAGCGTTTGGTGATGTCCATGGGTTCCAGACTTAAGGCAGTGATTGCCTCCAAAGGATTCGCAACAAAATATTGAAAATAAAAATATTTTGTTTGGGTTTGGTTTATTTGTCCAATTACTTTTGACCTCCTAAAATGTGGAGTGTTTGTAAAGAAATGTGTACAATTCCTACAATTTCTATCAGATATTTTTGTTCAAACCTTCAAATTAAACGTTACAATCTGCACTTGAATTCTGTTGTAGAGGTTTCATTTCAAATCCAATGTGGTGGCATGCAGAGCCCAACTCGCGAAAATTGTGTCACTGTCCAAATATTTCTGGACCTAACTGTATTCTCGGGTGTTAGGATGCCGGAGTTGCCAAAGGTCAATCCACCCACCTCCCTCCGCGCATTGCTGCAAATCAGTCAAGTGTGTGGCCGAATGTTGTCCCCCTCCATCCATCCGAAACCTGTCCTGCTCCTCATTCATCACATAATTAAAATCCCCCATACATAACACATACGCATCTGGATAATTGAGGGCAAAGCTCATTGCTTGTTTAAGAATGGAGATGCGAGCTGGCGGGGGGTTGTAAATACATAACAGCACATAATCTCTAGAGTTCATAGACGCATATATAAACACAAATCGCCCCTCCGGGTCACGCCTCACCACCTTCACTTCCCAACGGATATGTCTATGGACCAATAGAGAGACACCCCTGGAGTAGCTGGTGTGGAACGCATGTGCCGACCATTGTACCCACGGTTTGTTTACTAGTCTGGCTGTGTCCCGTGTGAGGTGAGTCTCTACCAGTACCACCAGTTGGGCCTTGACTTGCTTAATTTGTGAGAATACCTTAATACGTTTTTTGGGCGATTTAAGGCCTCTGACATTCCAGGTCATAAATATTAGCTCTGACCCCATATTACATACATCTTTTTATAGAACCAGGATCCCAGGTATAAGACGTTTTCTGCCCTGCAAGTAAGTGTGGTTAACCCTCCAACAGTAATAAGCCTGTCCCTGCAAAGAAATAAAGTTAATGCAATTGCAGCTGTAAACATAAAGAACCAATATCGAACTTCAGGACCTTTCCGATAAGTCCTGTAAAACATTTCAAACATCAATGGGGATACCACCACTGAATACAGTGTCCTGGTATAGGTGGTATAAGGGTGCACAAGATAGGGCTCCCATTTCACAAGAACCAATTCCTGGCCAATTCCTCCATCACTCGAGGCACGGGAAAGTCCCATCTGTCTCCAAAGGGGGCTTCAAGCAACCATGGAAGAAGAGGGTCGCCAGGGGGTACAGAAAATGTCACCTAGGAAAGTAATCTCATTGCTTCTGCCCCTTAGGTTTCGGGTGTACCTGTAGCCAGTCCTCAGCCTCAGCAGGTGTAGTAAAAAACAGAGGCGACCCTTCATGCACTATGCGGAGCCGGGCAGGGTACAGCATAGAGTAGATGATGTTCCGCTCCCTTAATTTTTTCTTCACCTCCATGAAGTGGGCCCTCTGTTTCTGGAGGTCCACCGAAAAGTCCGGAAAGATCGAGAGCGCAGCATTATTGAACATGAGTGGGCTCTTCTGTCGGGCCAGACGGAGTGCTGTGTCTCTATCTCTGTAGTTGAGCATCCTTGCTAAAAAGGGACGTGGTGGCGCGCCTGGAATAGGAGGCCTCGTTGGAACTCTGTGCGCCCTCTCCACCGCAAATGTCGAGGAGAACTCATCTCCGAGATTACATTTCAGCCACTCCTCCAGGAATTGTTCCGGATGCTGACCTTCCGAGCGCTCTGGCAGTCCTATGATTCGTATATTGTTTCGACGCATGCGGTTCTCCAGATCGTCTGCTTTCTGGCGCCATGCATTTGCCGATCCAGCCATTGTGGTCATTTTTGTTTTGAGTGTTACAGTTTGATCCTCAAGTTCAGACACTCGCGTCTCGACTTCCGCTGTTCGGGTCCTCAAGGATGTCCTGACGCAGGAGGCCCACCTCTGAATGTACCTGCTCAATTTTCCCTGTGAGGGAGCTGTTGCTTGTAGAAATTGCTTGTAGAAGCTGTTCATACACCTGCCTCAGGGTTAAATCATCTTTATCCTCTGACCCGTCATCCAATAGTGCCTGACCTTTTGGGGTGGTATTTCTCTTGGCTTTAGGGGCATCTGCCTGACCACCCCTTGCGAACTCCTTAAGTTTGTCAATAGCTCCACTTTGTTTAGGGGGACTCATATTGATACACTGGGGATTTGCTGATTCTGCACCCCTCTCTTATCGTGCCCCCGTGCGTCTGAATCTGTGCCTTTATAATGTATATTTAGTAATATGTCTGTCTCCACTTACTCACCACGTCCAGAGAGCCGGAAAACAGCCACTTATATGGTGGATAATAAGAATGAAGGGAGTCCCAGGGCAGCACAGCACTCAGGGTGTATTTATCAGGATGATGCAGGCCTGCGCAGCGTGGGGACTTCAATATGTGCCACTTATTTGTTTTCATGTGTCAGGAAGAATCTGCAGGGCCCGTTTTGCAAGGCACACACTCCAGACCCTCCAGCACTCTATGGGTTAAAGTCTCCCACACAACCACCGGCCCCTGCTGCACACTGACTGCCAGTTACACAGCTAAGGGATTAACTCCCTGTGCTCACCACTCCTGGGTCTTCACCTCTGGCCATAAATCTGTCACTCCTCACTGCTCTCCGGAGTCATGCTCTGCTGCTCACTGTGGAAATGCATGCTGTAGGGAAGATGGCTGCTGTTCCACACTCTCCAGCCTCAGGAGATCCAGCAACGCCGTGCAGGAGTCAGGGAATAGCTCCAGTGGGAATCTGCAGCCTCCAGATGGTGTCTCCTGTCACAGCAGCAGGTCAGTGAGTAAATGGATCAGGTAACCGGGTGTAAATGGCCAGGATAAGATCAGGATTATAGGAGCTCTCTTCCCATGCGTCCTCTCTGGTCGGCTACATCGCCCCGCCCCTACTAAAGCGTGTTTGCCTTGGAAAAGTCAGCAGTTCTGCTGGCATCTTAAAGTTGTTGTGTGCACATACCCTAACTCATCTATCTATCATGGCTGCCGTCAAAGTATCAGATCCACTTTTCATTCTTCCAACACAATTAAGTATTACTCACAGCAAGTTGGGCTGCAGTGTGTACATCGCCCAGGCCAAAAACTAATGCTCTACCAGGATACAGCTAAACCCCCACTAATGTGGAAGCATCACAGGTGCAGGAGAAGCAGATCACACACACACCTCCATGGAATGGAGGGGAGGTGAATGCTAGATGATAAAACTGCACACTAGTGGCTTGCATAGAGTGCTGTTCACACATGCAGATAACACAGTCACAAACCGGCATTCTATTAGGTGATGCCCATACTATTAGATCAGGCGGGCTTCCAAGCCGTACCCCACTGTGTATCATGCACGGACAGACACTCTGCAATGCAAGGCCCAACAGAAAGGGGCCTGGCTGTATCCTGTACAAACAAAAAAATATGAGGTTTTTGTTGGTATTTATGGCCATAAAACGTAAGCCTACACCCTCGTCACGGGACCTCATGCTTGTTTGGGCCTTGTATTGTAGAGTGTCTGTCCGTGGATGATACACAGTGGGGTACGGCTTGGCAGCCCCCTGATTTAATAGTATAGGCATCACCTAATAGGCTGCGGGCTTGTGACTGTGCATCTGCAAGTGTGAACAGCGCTCTATGCAAGCCACTAGTGTGCAGTTTTATCATCTAGCATTCGCCCCCCTCCATTCCATGGAGGTGTGTGTGTGATTTGCTCCTCCTGCACCTGTGATGCTTCCACTTTAGTGGGGGTTTAGCTGTATCCTGCTAGAGTACTAGTTTTTGGCCTGGTCGATGTACACACTGCAGCCCAACTTGCTGTGAGTAATATTTAATTTTTGGAGGATATTATCCTCTTTTTGTTGCTATTTTTTTTATTTTTTCCAACACAATTATCATAAAGAACTGACTGTTCACTTGCTAACATATCCCATCTCTTGAGAAGAACCATTGCCACAAGATAATAAACCTTTGTTGTTTTTATTGTGTAGGTGAAAAAAGCTCTACTGATAGGCTAAAATATGGCGGCAAATTGCAGTCCAAGATGTGGATGGTATTGTGAAAACCGCACCTATATGTAATAGAAATGCCTTTGTCTCCTTCACTGTATCATGGTAAAGCACATACAAGTATTCAACTCAAAGGAAAAAGACGACATTGGCATATGCACGCTAAATATGTTTATTACAATAAGGCAAGTGTCACACATCAGGATTTTTCATACAAAATTCAAGTGATTAACTTTCAGCTATGTCCAATGTTTTTTTCCATTATATGCATGTGTACATTCATGTAGTCTAGTGTCAGTGTATTAATATACTCAGTTAGTGCCATCTTCTTCAGGATCCAGAGCCATTCTGCTCCTCATCTCAGTGATGTCACCGCTCTGCGGACTCTCCAGGTCACACCACTGTGCTCTGCGACAGAACGAGATTCCTTAGGCATTCATCGTAATAGAGACTTCTGGCTCATGAATAGAGCATGGAGTTAGCCGGCTAGTCAGCATGGCGGTGACATCACTCAGTATAATAGCGGAACCGCTCTGGACCCTGGAAAATGCGGTGGTAGGTGAGTGTAATAATACACTCACACTACAATATACACATTTAATAAAAAAAAAAATAATGGGAGTGCTTCTTGAAATTCTTGGGCCCGACTCATTAAGACCGTAGATTTACATACTAGTCTGTATGCAGGAATAAGATGCACCTAATTCAGTAAGCGTACCCTATAAATACATATATTTAGGTAGACATATTACACTCCTTTACTAATCTGGTCCCTTATATCATCTATTTCCCACTCCCCCAAGACACTCCGTAGCACTTTGTATTTGGATATACTGTATACAGATGCTGGTTGGTGACCGGTTTATGAGGCTTTACAAGCACACACTTATGTAAAACATATAGATGGACCATAAAATACAAACTTTGCACTTTTACCATCCCCCCTATTTTGACCGAACTTGCAAGCCTGTGATCAGGGCCCCCACTCCTCGGTTGATTGGTAATATTATGTGTTATTCTGTAATAAATTTATTATTAATAGATTTCTAACTAAAATTGGTGCAAGAGTTTTGGTTTTTTTTGTAGAACATGTAATTTTTGGTGCAAAAGTAAAGTAAGCCACACAGTAGGTTGTGCATCGCTCGTGCTTACGGCGCTCTGCGGTGAAGGCAGGAATGCGTGAGATGAAGAGTTGTGACATGCAATGAAATTCCGCCCACAGCTCAGTCACTCACGGAGACTGGGTCCTGCCACGGTGACGCCGGGTCAACTTCCAATTCCGGAAGTTGACGTGACATAACCGGACATGTGATGGAGATGAGTGGATAGCGATAGCGCAGCTCACAGGCAGAATGGACATCGGAAGGTATTTAGAAAAAGCCTTCTGTCAAAGTTTTACATTGCCGTGGCTACTTGGCTTTGTGGTGGATCATCTCTTTACTCGTATAGATGTAGGAGGTCTCTGAGAATTGAGAATCCCCTACCTCTCCAATAATACATTGATCATCAAACTTAGGAAACACCATCAATGTTATATCCTGGAGAACTTTTAATATAAGGCTGATATTTAACCTTATATTATGCAATATTAAAGGGTTTTACATAGACTGAACTTTACCAGTTTGGCACCCCAACAATCAGTCAATACCTTGAGCCGCAGCATCTGGATGTACACAGACTATGGAGCCAGAACAGCACACTGTGGAGCACTGTGCTGCCGCCATTCTTGGGTACCGCGCTCTCAGTAAACTGAATGTGATCTGAGATGCAGTACTCAAGAATGAACGAAAATAAGTAATCAATATCACAGTCCCGGACAACACCTTTAATCCAAAGAATATTAATAAGGCACATGGAAAATGTAATATAGTAGGCACTCTCTTTGGAAATGTTTTGGTTAATAGGCTTAATGGTAGAATCCTAGTTCTGTTTGGCAGATATCAAGAGGGACATATTTGCAATAAGGCATCTCCCTTTCACTTCTTGATTAAATAAGATCGGAGATATCAGAATTCCAAACTTTCGTAATAAGTAAAAGCAAAATATATATAGACTCATAGGCAAATTGTGGATCGATAACATTTTCCAAATCTTGAGAGTCTGAGAAAAGATAAAAAAAATAATAAAAATAAATAGCATAATTAATATTGTTAATATTATAACACATAATAAAATCATTAAAAATAATGATACAAAATAAAATACACAATAATACAACATAAAATCATTAAAAATAATAATAAAATACATAAAATCATTAAAAATAAACAATAAATGAAAATAACTAGTACTTAATATTAATTTAAAGAAATAATATCTAACATAAAGAGGTTGTCCACTACTTTTATATTGATGGCCTATCATTAGGATAGGTTATCAATGTCTGATTGGCCGCACCCCCGCCAATCAGCTGTTACCAGTCCTGGCAGCGGCAGCAGATAGATGGAAATGCTCATTTTTGGAGCTGCTCCATCTTTTGATAGTGGCTATGGCCGAGTACTGAACAGCCGTATCCCATTCTAATCAATAGGAGGTGGATGTGCAGTACCCAACAACGGCCGCTATCAAAAGGCGGAGCAGCTTTGGACCTGAGCACTTCCGGCTGTCTGCTGCTGCCACCGGGACCGAAAATAGATGATCGGCGGGGGTGCAGGGTGTCGGACCCCGGCTGATCAGACATCACAGGAGAGGCTGGGGCATATACATCACAGGAGGGGCTGGGGGCATATATATCACAGGAGGGGTTGGAGGCATATATATCACAGGAAGGGCTGGAGTATCTACATCACAGGAGGGACTGGGGCATATACATTACAGTAGGGGCTGAAAGCATATACTGTACATCACAGGAGTGGCTAGGGGCATATACATCACAGGAGGGCCTGGGAGCATACACATCACGGGAGGGGCTGGGAGCATATACATCACAGGTGGGGCTGGTAACATATACATCACAGGAGGGGCTGGAGCATATGCATCACAGGTTGGGCTAGGGGCATATACATCACAGGAGGGGCTGGGAGGGTTTTTTTGCAGATGTAAGAGGGCGCTGTAGAATAGCAGTTGCCCATTGAATTAATTGTAAGAGACAGCTGGGCACCAGGTAGAGAAAACCAAACAGTATTACTTTATTTTTATTAATATATGACTGTATACACAGTCATCAATGAGTGCCGCTGTCTCTATTGATCTTGGTGACCATGTGACAATGCTTTCACAGCAGAAAAAAAAAGGTATAGCCATTTACATAGCATGGGTTGAAAAATCTGCAAAGCGTCTAGTCATTTAAGGGAATCTGTCAGCAGGTTTTTGCTGCATAAGCTGAAGCCAGCATGCTGCAAGTGTTAACACAGAAAGTTCAGGCATGGCTGTTTATTCACAATCCAATCTTTTGTTTATTGCCTATGCTTGTTTAAGCAACAGGACGCTTATCATTACAGGACTAGAAACTCGCATGTTTGGCAGTCCGAAACACCACCTTCCCTTATTGATAACTCACTGTCAATGAACAATCTATATTGAGAGATTGGTGAGGGCGGGAGTAGCTCCCTGGGCTCAGTTACATGACGAAAGCAAAAAAGTCAGATTCTGTCAGAATTGCTGCAGCCAGTATCTAAGTGATACATCGTTGGATTCAGAATCTCCTTGCCTACGTCATGCTGCTCTATTAAGTATAAAAAAATTTGTTGATAAGAGGTTAACTTAAGAAAAATAAAAATAATAATAGAAAGATAAATTTAATATTAAAAATGTAGAAAAAAAATAATTAAAACATTTTTAAATTCTAGATTATTTTGCCATTTCACTGTAACATGGTATGCATGGACCACTTGAAAACACAAATCTGGCCTTTTTTTCTTTTAAGGGTCATTACAACATAAGAAATGGCTCAATGGAGACGTCGGGAGAAAACGGGAATAGCTAGCATGGGACGTTTTTGTGAACAAGCTCTGCTCATGGGCTGAAGACAGACAATGGACTTGTGAACTGCTCAGAGAGGCCAATTGCAGATTACAGTAAAAAGTTCCCTTCTATGGATGACCTCAATCCAAAATGATCTTTCTTCAAGTGAATGTCTCCACCTACCCTACATCCTCCACATGGTGGGCGCTGTCATCTCTTATTCCTTCCTTGGTTTTTCCGGTTCCACATTAGATGTGTGCGTACCTTAAAGAAACCAAATAAGTACATGTGATAAGGCAAGCTCATATTATTACCTTCTCCTACAATGTCTGCTTATTTAAAAAGTTACTTGAACATTAAAGGGAATTTATAACCAGGTTTTTACTACAGTGGGGAAAATAAGTATTTGATACACTGCCGATTTTGCATTTTTTCCCACGTAAAAGAATGGAGAGATCTGTAATTTTTATCGTAGGCACACTTCAACTCTGACAGACAGAATGAAAAAAAAAATCAAGAAAATCACATTGTATAATTATTAAAGAATTAATTTGCATTTTATTGCATGAAGTAAGTATTTGATCACCTACTAATCACCAAGAACTCTGGCTCTCACAGGCCTGTTATTTGTCCTTTAAGAAGCCCTCCTAGTCCGCACTTATTACCTGTATTAATTGCACCTGTTTGAATTTGATACCTGTATAAGGCTGGTTTCACACATCTGGCTTTTCGCTGGTTTGCCGGATTCGGCGCACGCCAGTACAGTGTATACAGTACAATGGCAGCGTGACAAGCGTCGGTCACATGCTGTCATGTGACCGGAGCATGTGACCCGGACGTTTCGGCACTGCCATTGTACTGTATATACTGTACTGGCGTGCGCCGAATACGGCAAACCGGCGAAAAGCCGGATGTGTGAAACCAGCCTTAAAGATATGTGTCTACAAAATCACACGCCAACCTCTCCACTATGGCCAAGACCAAAGAGCTGTCTAAGGACACCAGGGACCAAATTGTAGACCTGCACAAGTCTGGGATGGGCTACAGGGCAATATACAAGCAGCTTGGAGAGAAGGCAACAACTATTGGTACAATTATTAGAAAATGGAAGAATTATTAGATATGCCAATCTACTGGGTCTGGGGCTCCATGCAAAATATCACCTCATGGGGTAAGGATGATTCTGAGAAAGGTCCGGAATCAGCCCAGAACTACACACCTGGACCTGGTGGACCTGGTCAATGACCTGAAGAGAGCTGGGACCACAGTATCAAAGATTACTGTTAGTAACACACTACGCCGTCATGGATTAAAATCCTGCAGGGCATGCCATTGTTCCCCTGCTAACGCCATGACATGTCCATGTTTGAAGTTTGCCAATCACCATTTGCATGATCCAAAGGAGGCATGGAAGAAGGTCATATGTTCAGATGAGACAAAAATAGAACTTTTTGGTATCAACTTTACTTGCTGTGTTTGGAGGAAGAAGAAGGATGAGTGCAACCCCTTAAACACCATCCCAACCGTGAAGCGTGGGGGTGGAAACATCATAATTTGGGGATGCTTATCTGAAAAGGGGACATGACAACCATATTGAAGGGAGGATGGATGGGCTCATGTATGTCGAGATTTTGACCAACAACCTTCTTCCATCAGTAACATCATTGATGATGGGTCGTGGCTGACACGGATGACAATCACATGAAACACACAGCCAGTGAAAGTAAGGAGTAGCTCTGTAAGAAGCATTTCAAGATCCTGGAAGTGGCCTAACTAGTCACCAGACTTGATACCGATAGAAAATCTTTGGAGGGAGCTGAAACTCAATTTTGCCCAGTGACAGCCCTGAAAACTAAAAGATCTGGAGAAGATCTGTCTGGAGGAGTGGACCAAAATCCCTGCTGCAGTGTGTGCAATCTTGATCAAGAACTACAGGAAACATTTGACCTCTGTAATTGCAAACAAAGGTTTCTGCACCAAATATTAAGTTCTGTTTTTCTATTGTATCAAATACTTATTTCATGCAATAAAATGCAAATTATTTAAAAATTATTCAGTGCTATTTTCTGGATTTTTTTTATTCTGTCTGTCACTTTTGAAGGTACCTACGATAAAAATTACAGACCTCTCCATTCTTTGTAGATGGGAGTACTTGCAAAATCGGCAGTGTATCAAATAATTATTTTCCTCACCTTGATACCAGAGATGTGTCACTTACTTGACTGCATGTTATTATTGTGATACAGTTACTATTTCCCTGCCGCAGATCTAGTAGTACTCTGAATGTTGTGCTCTGAATAACCACACTCATTGGTAGCTGTTCTGTGTTTAAATTAAAGCGGCTAATCAGTGGTAGGGGTGGGGTTATACAGAACAGTTGACTAGAAGGCATGGGATACCTAGTTCTCTAATAATAATCTGCTGCTGAGAAAACAATTATTTTAATGAAACAGCAACACACAGCCTTGTAAGTGTCACATTGCTGGAATTAGGGTCTGACTACCTACATCATGCTGCTCTCAGATTACATAATATAAACCTGCTAACAGATTTCCTTTAACATATTAAATGTCCCAGACTTAAAGCCCCCATATCCATTAGATAAAAGTCTTTTTCATTGTGATCGGCCAACCATCTAATGTGTATTGGGGCCTCCTTGCTATCCTGCAAGGTGATATTGGGGGAGAGAAGGATCTGTCTTATTGTATTTTAATGGCCGATTCTGTTAGCGGCTTTTTCATAGAGAATTCGGGACAGTCCAATTGGCTGAGTGTTCCTGTGTATGGGGAGTCAAGAGATAGAATTGTCAGATGAAGGATTGTTTGACTGACAGCTATCTAATGTGTATGGTCAGCTTTAGATATATCAACTAATCTGAAAGTGTCAGTCATGATAGGCTTATAAATACTGGTTGAGTAGACAGTGTTTTACATGTTAGGCTTAGGGTACATTTGTTAAGGTGAACTCTTAACCAGAGATCACTAGTTGCCTACTGCCTGGCCGAATTGGTATATACCAAGTGCATGCATAAAAGAATTCACACCAGACACAGTCGGATATGAAGTCTCTTCTTGGTCACAGTAAAGATGGCATCAAAACAGACAGAGGAGACTCATGCGTCCTCTGATATAGGCTAGGGGCGTACACAAGTTCAGATATGCCCATTTAGTGGGACAGTTCATGGGCTAGCGAATGAGGAGATCCGTGTTGCTGTTGATGGGCAGGTCTGACTCCAGTGGATGAAACCATGATGATGGGAGGGACGTCATTTAGTGGATCCATGCTGATGGTTTGGTCTGTGATGTCTTCTAGCTTGACCAGGGGTCTTCCCTTATATGGTGGTCTTCTTTCATCTGGACATTCCTTGCATTCCAAGCAAGGTGTGGATAACAGGAAATGGCGGCCATCTTTATATCTGTGTCATGTGTATGATCTGAAACCTGAATTATGTAAGGCAAATCGACATATTTCCCACAATCCCTTGTCAAGAGGTTAAGTATTTCATTTTATGGCTCTCCTCAACACATTCACACGACAGTCCCGTTCTTGGGGTCCGCAAAAAACGATCCTGTTTTTCTACGGATGTATCCATGTGACATCGGCATCCATTCCATTTCATATATGGTCCATGTGCCATACATGTGCCTTCCAAGTTTTTTTTGCGAACAGCAAAAAAAACGGAACGAGGGTTACATACAGTCAAAAGCTATAAAGTAAGATAGCTAGATAGATAGATAGATAAGAAAGACATATATAATGTCCCACTCACCTGCATTTTGTGGCACTAAAGGGTGTTTAGCCTTGTACATAGCGAAAAATAATAAAGTAATTAAAAAAAAATAACATGGGGTCCCCACCAAATTAGATCACTAGCCAAGGTAAAGCAGACAGCTGTGGTCTGCTATTCTCAGACTAGGGAGGTCCACAATTATTGGACACTTCCCAGCCTAAAAATAGCAGGCCGCAGCTGCCCCAGGATTGGCGCCACCATTAGATGCGCCAATCCAGGCGATTTGCCCCAGCTCATCCCATTGCCCTGGTGCTTTGACAAATGGGGTAATATATGGGGTAGATACCAGCTGTGTAATGTCACCTGGCATCAAGCCCTGGCATTAGTGATGTCACGGCATCTATCAGATACCTGACATCACTAACCCAGTCAGTAATAAAAAAAAATAGACGACAAACAAATTTTTATTTGTTATAATTTATATTTATTTTATAAACTCTCCCCAACACATTCCTTCTTTCACCAATTTATTGAAAGGAAAAAAACAAATTTGGGTCTAGCGTCATAAGGGGGTCCCACGACGATCCATACTCACTGCCCCAGTCAATGAAGAACAGAATTGTCCCCATTGGCTGGGAGAGCAGTGCAGTGACCTGAGCTAAGATCATTAGATTAGGCCAGGTCACTGCAGGGTATTATGTGCACCGACGTCATGAGGTTAGCTAGGTACATTACCTGCAGTGATGAACTCCGCTAAACTAGTAACGACAGCATTTGTCACTGAGTTCAATGGCCGCCGGGTTATCACGCGAAGTATCGCGAGAGGCCCGTGACATCCCCGCTAGTCACAACCTCGGGCCACTCCCGAGACTTGAGGTGACATTGCAGTGGGCATAGAACCCAGTGACGAGTGTTGACGACATGAGTTCAGTGGACTTCATCATCGCAGGTACTGAACTTTGCTAACCTCCTGACAGCAGCACTCGTCATCCCTGCAGCTGCTCGCACACTGCTGTGAGCCGCTGCGGGGCTGGTGGGGGAGTTTGATATAGACTGCAGGGGCACTGATAGACGGAAGCCACACGAAAGTCTTTTCGTGTGGCTTCCAGGGATTTTGCGGACCCATTGACTTGTATTGTGTCACGGTTCGCATTTGCGGAACAGAATAGGACAAGTTCCATAATAACGGAACAGACATATGGCATCCCATGTGTTTTTTTGTAGGAACTGATGGCACACGGAAGTGCTCAATTCGAACGGTTGTCTGAATGAGCCCTTAGATACAACAGCACAGTAGACAGCATCACATATTAGGCTAAAGCTAGGTTCACATTTACGTTGTTTTAAATCCGTCAGGACCGTCAGCAATGGATCAGTACTTTTTTAGATGTCAACTGACGCAACAGATGTGTTTTTCACAGGATTTCTTTCACAGGAATCCTGTGAAAAAATTGATCCGTTGCGTCCATTACATCCACTCTGCGTCCGTTTTTTAACGGATCAGTCATGATCCATTTGTGTTTGGGACAGCCCAGTGGGTGTGCCAAACCTGCTGGGCATGCTCAGTAGAGCATAACGGAATCCAGCGCTGGATTCCGTCGTAAGACGGATTACGACGGAATCCAGCACCATGAACAAACATTACAAGCTTGACTGATGGCAACCGATTCCTGTGCGGTGCGTTAATTTTGACGGCCCGAAAAACATTACATTCTGCGTTGTTTCCGCCCGACGGTCAGTCCAAAAATGGCTGACCGCGGCGCAGCGGATGCAACGCAAGGTAATCAGTCGCAATCCGCCACTAATACAAGTCTATGGGACACAACGGAATCCGCTAAACGGATTGCGTTGTTTACCATAGCCGCGGATTGTGACTGATACAATTTAGCGGAAATGTGAACCTAGCCTTAAGGCCCCGTCACACACAGAGATAAATCTTTGGCAGATCTATGGTTGCAGTAAAATCATGGACATATTGTTCCATTTGTACACAGCCACAAACTTGGCACTGATTGTCCACAATTTCACTGCAACCACAGATCTGCCGCAGATTTATCTCTGTGTGTGACGGGGCTTTAGATGTACTGGTTAAGCAATCTGACCAGGGGTGTAACTACACAATAGATGCAGGGATTACAAATCGCACCCAGGAGCCTAGGGGCCCCAAAAGTCCTCTTTGGTCTATATGAAAAGACCACTGCTGGTAAAGACTTGCAATAGTTGAGGGCCCTGTCGGATCCTTTGCATTGAGGCCCATGATCTTCAAGTTACGCCACTGAATCTGACTATGCAGACCCAAAGGGTTAAAAACCAGCAAGGAGGTCACGTGTTCAGTTCTGTCAGCTCAGTGTTTAGCAGAGAAGACATCCAGGAACACAGCCCACCCCTCCACACAAAGTAAGCATCGGAAGTATGCAGAGCTCAAGGTCACAGAGCAGAATAGTTAGATGTGTCCACAAGTGGGGGCTGACTCCACTGTCTGCTGCTAAGGGTACCTTCACACTTTAGCGATGCAGCAGCGATCCGACCAGCGATCTGACCTGGTCAGGATCGCTGCTGCATCGCTACATGGTCGCTGGTGAGCTGTCAAACAGGCAGATCTCACCAGCGACCAGTGAACAGCCCCCAGCCAGCAGCGACGTGCAAGCGACGCTGCGCTTGCACGGAGCCGGCGTCTGGAAGCTGCGGACACTGGTAACTAAGGTAAACATCGGGTATGGTTACCCGATGTTTACATTAGTTACCAGCGCACACCGCTTAGCTGTGTGTGCAGGGAGCAGGGAGCCGCGCACACTGAGCGCTGGCTCCTTGCTCTCCTAGCTACAGTACACATCGGGTTAATTAACCCGATGTGTACAGCAGCTACATGTGCAGAGAGCCAGAGCCGGCAGCACAGGCAGCGTGAGAGCTGCGGAGGCTGGTAACTAAGGTAAATATCGGGTAACCACCTTGGTTACCCGATGTTTATCTTAGTTGCCAGCCTCCGCAGCTGCCAGACGTCGGCTCCTGCTCCCTGCTCGCTTCATTTGTCGCTCTCTCGCTGTCACACACAGCGATCTGTGTGTCACAGCGGGAGAGCGCCTTTGAAGAAAACGAACCAGGGCTGTGTGTAACGAGCAGCGATCTCGCAGCAGGGGCCAGATCGCTGCTCAGTGTCACACACAGCGAGATCGCTAATGAGGTCACTGCTGCGTCACAAAAAGCGTGACTCAGCAGCGATCTCGGCAGCGAGCTCGCTGTGTGTGAAGCACCCCTAACACGACCTCTGGATATCACCCAAGACCCTAAACGTTCTATGCCTGAAAGCCACGTTCAAATATTGAAAATGAGTGGACCTTAGTGAGGACCCATCACCTAGATAAAGTGGTGTGTTTTAGTTAAACAGTCTTACGTTTTGCAAAAACACAATCTAAGGGTATGTGCGCACGTTGCTTTTTACCTGCTTTTTACCTGCTTTTTTGCTGCTTTTTCTTCTGCGCTGTTTAATGCCAAAATGGATGTGTTCTTCTATTCAAGCAAAGTCTATGGGAATTTGGGTTTCTTGTTCACACTATGTTGTTCAAAATGCTGCCTTTTTGTGGCAGAACTTTGGTCAAAAACTCAGCTTTGCAGTGCAAAACCCAAATGGCAAAAACAATTGACATGTTGCTTCTTTGAAAAGCTGAGTTTTTGACCAAAGTTCTGCCACAAAAAGGCAGCATTTTGAACAACATAGTGTGAACAAGAAACCCAAATTCCCATAGACTTTGCTTGAATAGAAGAACACATCCATTTTGGCATTAAACAGCGCAGAAGAAAAAGCAGGTAAAAAGCAGGTAAAAAGCAACGTGCGCACATACCCTAATATATAAAGCTGAATGTGTGTGTGTGTGTGTCCGGAATTGGCATCTGCACCGTCGCAGCTACAGCCACAAAATTTTGCACACTCACACATCTGGACCCCTAGGGCGTCATAGGCTATGTTGTGAGGTGAATTTTTAACCCCGCGCGTTCCAATTTACCAATCAATTTTGCCCCTATCTACATAATGGGGAAAAAGTAAAACGAAAAGTGTATCCGCACCGTCGCATTTACAATCACGAAATTTTGCACAGACACCTCATGTGACCCAGGGAATGTCGTAGACTATGTTTTGACAGGAAAATTTAACCCCGCGCTTTAGAGTTACTCTCCAAAAAACATGCCTCCATTAAAGTCCATGGAGCCTGGAACTACCGGTTATTAGTAGGAGCTGTGATTGGTTGCTATAGGAACAAAAGACATTCATAGTATAAGAAGCTTATATGTGAGGTAATAAGATGTCGGTGGGGAGACGGATAGAGAGAGACAGACAGAGAGAAAGACAGGGAAAGAGACAGAGAGATAGAGACAGACAGGGAAAGAGACAGACCTGGAAAGAGACAGTTCAATGCAAAATTTGTCCAAATATCATAGAGCATCACTCCAAAACTATAGCTTACAACACTATCCCACAATGTTAATCATAGGATTAACCTATCCTATGATTAACATTGTGGGATAGTGTTGTAAGCTGGAAAGAGACAGACCTGGAAAGAGAGAGACCTGGAAAGAGACAGACGGGGAAAGAGACAGAGAAACAGACCGGGAAAGAGACAGACCTGGAAAGAGACAGACGGGGAAAGAGACAGATGGGGAAAGAGACAGACGGGGAAAGAGACAGGCAGATATGCAGACAGGGACAGAGACAGGCAGACAGGGAAGGAGGAGACAGCCAGAGAGACAGACAAAGATAGATGGGGAAAGATACAGACCTTTGATAGAGACAGACGGGGAAAGAGTCAGAGAAATAGAGACAGACAGGGAAAGAGACAGACAGAGACAGACAGACGGGGAAAGAGACAGATGGGGAAAGAGACAGACCTGGGAAAGAGACAGACCTAGAAAGAGAGAGATAGAGACAGACAAAAAAAGAGAAACAGGCAGACGGGGAAAGAGACAGACGGGGAAAGAGACAGACGGGAAAAGAGACAGACCTGGAAAGAGACAGACGGAGCACATTACTTGGCCAATTTAGTTAAATCTGTGTGGAATATCTGTGGTGTTGAAATATATGTTGTGAAATGCTTCTATTAGCTTAGTTTTTGGCTTTTTTTAAAAATTACATTTCTATCTATTTGTTTTGTGGTTTTTGTGTGCACAATAAATTTTTGTTAATACATTCTATTTTGTTAACAACAGTTATTAACCTGGGCGAAGCCGGGTAGTACAGCTAGTATCTAAATATAACTCATTAAGAAATCTTTTGGGATCATATTCTTCTGGTTTAGATGGTTGAACAGCAATAACTTTCACTCCACTAACTTTACTTTCACATAGCAACAAATAAACACCTCGCATCTTGGACATCAGGCTGCTCACTAAGGCCTCCTTCAGACCTCCATGTCTCCAGTAATTCAATGATGTGTGGTGTCCGTTTTCACATGTACCAGAGCCACGTTTGCACGCATACTAATAAGGCTATGTTCACACACTGCATTTTTTACCCGCGTTTTTCGTGCGTTTTTGCTGCAGAAATTTCTTGAGAAATTCTTGTAACCTTTCTGCAGACATTCCCCAGCCAAACCTATGACAAAAAAAATTCTGGGAACACACTGCGTTTTTTTCTTAAGAAAATTCTTTCAGTAGATTTTCTTAAGAAAAAGAATGAGCATGTCACTTCTTTTCTGCAGCTAACTGCGTTATTCACTCCATTGACTGTAATGTAATCATGAAATAGCGCAGGAATAATGCAGGTAGCAAGTTATGTGTATTTTCCTGCGTTATTCCTGCGTTTTCCTGCGTTATTCCTGCTTTATTCCTGCGTTATTTCACGTTTTTCGTGACATAGTGTACATCACTGCCCTGCGTTTTGCAAGGAAGTGATGTGACTAGGAGAGAAAGAGGAAGTTCCTCCATTTTCAGTGTTGTCAGAAAGTAGTGCAAATGGCGTGGCACAGCCGAATGAGTATAGATGTGAAAAAATGAATAGAAATGGTACGTATATAGTGCACCCAAACACACACATATCACACTTATACACAGACACATACATATATAATGCACACACACATAGAAATCAAACGTACATATTAAAAAAAAAATAAAAAATATCGTGTGCTCTGCAGTATTTTTACCGTCCAGCTGGGTAAGCACACAGCAGCGGCCCGGTATTTTCAGGCTGGGGAGGGCGAGGGCCATGATTAATGCCCCCCCCTCCCTCCCGCAGCCAAGAATATCTGCCCACAGCTACCCCGAGAATGTTGCATCCATTATGCGACAGTCCCGGCGTGTCACCGGCTCTTCCTGTTGCCGTGATGCGGTGGCAATCAGGGTAATATGGAGTTAGCGGCAACACATAGCTGCCGCTTAGTCCAAGATTAGTAATGGTAGCATCTATGACACGCCATTACTAATCTGTAACTGAAAGTAAAGAAACACACACACCGAAAAATCCTTTATTTGGAATAAACGACAAAAAGCCCCCTCTTTCTCCACTTTATTAAACCCCCCGAACACAGCTCCGACGTAATCTACACTGATGTCCCGCGGCGTCTGTGAGCAAGTGCACAATGCAGCTCCCTGGGCGATGCTGCAATTAACTCCAGGTCATTTCTCACGGTCGGTGATGGGAACACATTACCGGCCGCAAGAACTGCAGTGTGTGTGGGGGTTGGGGGAAACACAAACATCATAAATAAAGCTGGAATATCTATCCCTCTATTATGTATCTATATTATCTCTCTCTCTATCTCTCTATTATCTATCTATCTATATTATCTATCTATCTATCTATATTATCTATCTATCTCTATCTATTATCTATCTATTCTCTCTCTCTATCTCTCTATTATCTATCTATTCCCCTAAATATTTATCTATCTATATATCTCTCTATCTATATTATCTATCTCTCTCTATTATCTATCTATTATCTCTCGCTATCTATCTCTCTATTATCTATCTATTCCCCTAAATATTTATCTATCTATATATCTCTCTATCTATATTATCTATCTCTCTCTATTATCTATCTATTATCTCTCGCTATCTATCTCTCTATTATCTATCTATTCCCCTAAATATTTATCTATCTATATATATCTCTATCTATATTATCTATCTCTCTATTATCTATCTATTATCTCTCGCTATCTATCTCTCTATTATCTATCTATTCCCCTAAATATTTATCTATCTATATATCTATTTAATCTATCTATATCATCAATCTATCTATTATGTATCTATCTATCCCTCTATCTATCTCTCTATCTATCTATCTCTCTATTATCTATCTATCTATAGATATATCTCTATCTTATCTATCTATTATGTATCTATCTCTCTATTATCTATCGCTCTATATTATCTATCTATATCTCTATCTATCCATCTTTCTATGTATTTTTCTATCTCTCTATCTATACCTCCATCCATCCATCCATCCATCCATCCATCTGCCACTGTCTCACATTTGTTTGTGGTTATTTTAGATGTTTTAAAAGTTTTTTTTTAATTCAAATTGTAGGTGGAGAATAATCCACTAATCTGGGACCCAGCTTGTCCGGATTTCATAAATACATTCAAAAGACATGCCTGTTGGACCCAGATATGCAGGGATCTTTTCCCCTTGTGGGATAAAGCAGACCCACAACTTCAATATCAAATTGGTAAGGTTAAAATGAATTGCAATAAAGATATATGAATCCAGTGCAGACTTATATTGAATAAAAAAGTTTTTTCTTTCTTTATTGGATAATAGAATGAATAAAAAATCCAGGGACGGGGGCGTGGCCAGCAGGCAGCATGAGCGGTCGCATCTGAGAGCAGCTCCGCAGTCCAACGCTGATACATACTATTAATCCTGCCGAAATTGGTGCCTAAATACACCTCCGGATTCCCTGTGGTGCGGTGAGCATTCTGATCGGTACCATGAGCAGAGGTCGCAGCGCAGCGGCGGCTGAAAAGCTGAAGAAGTTTGCTCGGGACTCCCAGCAAGATGGCGTCGGCAAGCAGTCAGAGCGGGAATCCAGTGAGGCGGAGGAGGAGGAGAGCATGGAGGCCGGATCCAAGGAGCCGCAGGAGTTAACCCTGCAGCAAGTTACTTCGCAGTTACTTGCGGCGATCCAGGATTCAAAAGTGTCGCTGACGGGCAAAATCGAGGAGGTTAAGATTGATGTGGGACTCCTCCGGCTGGATCTGCAAAATCTGAGGGAGCGGGTAAAGGAGACGGAGCAGCGGATTTCCACGCTGGAAGACGACGCAAGAGCGACGCCGGGCAGGTTGTCCTCTTTGGAGAGCGCGGCAAATAACTGGGCGCAAAGGGCTGACGATCTGGAAAACCGCCTGCGTCGCAATAATTTAAGAATTCTGGGGATGCCGGAGAGAGCAGAAGGGAGCGACCCATGTAAGTTCATGGAAACATGGCTTTCTGAAACTTTCCCTGATGCGACGCTGTCAGCGGCATTCGCTATAGAACGAGCCCACCGGGTACCGGCCAGACCTCCTCCCCCGGGAGCGCAGCCTAGACCTCTCCTGGCACGACTGTTGAGCAGCAGGGATAGAGATGCGATCCTTGGTGCGGCGCGACGCAAAGGCCCGATCCTGCATCATAATGCTCCCATACTGATTTTTCCTGACTTCTCTGCGTCTCTTCAGAAAACGAGGGCATCCTTCATTCAGGTGAAAAAACGCCTTAGAGATCAACATATTGCTTATTCCATGATCTTCCCGGCTCGTCTCAGAGTGGTTCATCAAGAGCGATCCTTGTTCTTTACATCTCCGGCGGAGGCGGATGACTGGATCAATACACTGAAGAGGAAGCGCTGATGCGTTACAGCCATGAGCGACGCCGGGAGGATCGCTGTTGTGATGGCATCGTGGCTCTGATTGTTTATTTCATCTCCTTTGGATTGAGGTTGGTGATACGATTCCTTTTCCTGGGACGCCTGGAATCGCTGTTGCGATAGTTTTCGGATCATCCTATGTTGATATTCGGCGTCCCTTGATACTGAAGGCGCGATAAATCTTTGGTTCCCCCATCTCTCCTACCGTGCGAGTGGAGCGCTGTTCGGGATCGCAGTTGCGTCCGCGTCCAACTCCTTTGGTTCCAGTTTTTGGAGAAATTGAAGATTCCATCAGGATGCGATGGTGCGCTTGCGACCCCCGGAAGCATGTGAGTTACTGGATGTGTTTATTATTGGCCGTCCATTGTGCCGGTCTCCAGGTTGGCCCCCCTCTCAAGGCTGGGCAGCTGGAGATGGTGCCTCTGAGTGTGTCGGGACCTGAGCTCACTGCGATTATTACTAAGCCCTGTTTGAGTTCTGGAATACTCGTCGCTGGTGGGACCGGATTGAACTGTCTTCAGGCGGGACATGTGCCAGAACGCTGCTGCGGGGCGATGACCACTTTCCTGCGATCTTGAATTATCCTGCATCTTGCGATCCAAAAGGGGACTTTACTCCGGGTTTGCAGTGTTTGGCAACGCACTTAAGTTCAGGATGCTGAATTTTGTCTTTAAAGCTATATTAAGGTTTTTTGGGGTCACCATACATGATAGTCACTTATAATTTGGGATTGCCTGCAAATTCTCCTTCCATTTCCTTTACATCCCTATCTCTTCTTCCCCCCTCTCAGTCTCACTTACTTGTCTAATCCCTCGGCCCCTTTATCTCAGCCTCATACCCATCCTTGCTTTTCTATTCCTATCTACCTCTACGCCTTCTTTGCTATTTTCTCCAACTTCCTTCTTCAACCTTCATCTCTCTTCTTCAGTTTCCACCCAGTATGCCCTCCGTTACCTCTCTTCTTCTTATATCTCGATTTTCCCTCCTCTTCACATTCTCTCTTCTGCCGCCCATCTTAATTTCTTTCCTCTTTCTTCTCTTCCCTTGCCCCTTTCTCTATTCCTTACCCCCTCCCTTTTTTTTTTCTCTCTCCATTTCTCCCTTCTCTCCTTTCTCTTCTTTTTCTCTTTTTCTATATTTTTACGCCTACTTACTCTGGGTTCTCTTACCTAAGTATGATTAAAGGTTATGTTGCAGGATAATTTGATACGTTGGACTGCAGGAGAAGCTTAAGTCCTTGTTTCGAGGACACCCCCGTACCAAGTACACCATCTAGCCGCGTTGGTTCACCCTGGTCGTTACTAGGGACACCCTCTCCTGGTCACACTACTGGATCAGTTCTTTCGGCTGTGTGTTTGCAACCGATAGTTTGTATTTAAGGGTACGTTTGCCCAAGTTCTACTGTGGGTTAAGTGTTTGACATTTCCCTATTAATTCAGTACGAGATACATTTCAATGGCTTTAAGTTTGATGACATGGAATGTTAGGGGGCTGGGCACATCCAGGAAACGGGCGGCAGTATTTGCACATATCAAAAAATCTAAAGCTCAGATTGTATGTCTACAAGAGACCCATTTGTTGTTGGAAACCACGAGAGTGCTTCAGAAGCCTTGGGTTCAATGGTCAGTTCACTCTGTTCATTCCTCATATTCGAGGGGAGTATCGGTACTAGTCCATAAAGCATTGCGGTGGGACCCGGGTAAGATTATAAAGGATAATGATGGGAGGTATGTGTTTATCCAGGCTCACATCGATGGGATCATGATAGTGATCTTGGCCATATACATCCCCCCTGCGATGGGAATCTCAATTTTGTATGAAGCGGCTAAGTTTGCCTCACAATTCCCACAAGCCTTGGTGCTCTGCATGGGGGACTTCAATTTGATTAGTAACATAGGGCTGGATAGATTCAACACCCGACAGGTCCCGATCTCCCCTACGATGCAAACTAGACTGAGTGCATTTCTACAGGAGGTGGGGTGGAGTGACATGTGGCGGTTTTTTAACCCAGTACTGAGAGAATACACATGTTATACCCCAGGGAAAAACTCATTGTCTAGAATTGATTACATCTGTGGAAATGAAAGAGTCTGTGCCCATATACAATCGGTGTGTCATCTACCCAGATCAGTATCAGACCACTCTCCGGTATTTGTCAGCATTAAGTGGGAGGGTTGTAAATCTTGTAAAGTGTCACGGAAGATTAACCCTTGGTGGCTGTCACTCTTTGGCACCAATGATAGGATTCCTGATCAGCTCAGGGCATACACCGAGACTAACTCCGTGGAAGAGAATCACTCGGCCTACTGGGACGCGCTTAAGGCGTATTTGAGGGGTTGCTGTCACTCCTCTATCTCTTATGTCAAGAAACAGGCGGCCAGAGAGGAGGAGGAATTGGCCACTCAAAATAGAATGCTTGAACACAGATTTACCTCAGACCCTTCTGAAGGAAACAGATCCCAGTGGCTACAGGCTGGGAGGAAATATCTTTTGTTCCTGCAGGATAAGGCTAAGAGGCATGTCTTCTTCATGAACCAGAGATATTTTGAGCAGGGGAACCAATCTAGTAGTTTACTAGCGTTCCTGGTGCGCCAATCCACTAGCTCACCTGCGGTCCTTAAGATCAGAGACTCCGGTGGAGAATCAATCACCTCCGTCACTGGCATCTTGAAGGTGTTTCTGGACTTCTATAGGAACCTATATGAGTCCAGGCTGGCTGTGTCAGGGGAGGAGATCACTGAATACTTGCGGGATCTGGAGCTTCCCAGATTGACTTTGGCCCAGAGGTCGGCCTTGGATGAGCCCATTAGCATGGAAGAGATGGTGGAGGCGATGGGAGCCCTCAATAGGGGTAAGGCGTCTGGCCCAGACGGACTCCCGATTGAGATATTCGACAAGTATAGGGTGGAGCTGGTTCCGGCTCTCTTGGAGACGGCTGAGGCTTCGTTCCGCAGGGGACGGTTGCCTGATTCCTTCTATGAGGCGACCATTGTGCTACTATTGAAACCAGATAAGGATCCACTGGATTGTGGCTCATACAGACCGATCTCTCTGTTGAACTCTGATTACAAAATTCTTACCAAAATTTTAGCAACTAGACTCAATAAAGTGATCTCCTCCATAATACATGAGGACCAGTCTGGATTCATTCCGGGTAGAAGTACTTCGGATAATCTGAGGAGGGCACAGGTGATTCTACAGATGGGCACCAAGTTAGAGGAGGATTGGGCTTTGGTCTCCTTGGATGCGGCCAAGGCCTTTGACTCTATAGAATGGCCATACCTGCTGGAGGTGCTGCGGGCATTTGGTTTCGGCAATGATTTTATTAGATGGATTGAGATTATATATAAAGCCCCAACGGCTAACATTCAGGTGGGAGGCGGAGTATCGGAAACCTTCCATTTGGAAAGGGGAACCAGGCAGGGATGTCCTCTATCCCCCCTTCTGTTCGCCCTTGCCATGGAACCGTTGGCAGTGCGCATTCGGACGGACCCAATCTACCGGGGAGTGAGACATCGTAAGGGAGATGAACGTTTGTCTCTGTATGCAGACGACCTGTTATTGTTTGCTTCGGATCCGGATTCCTCCATTCCTAGAGCCGTAGAGTTAATCGACCGATTCGGGGAGTTCTCGGGCCTGTCAATAAATTGGTCAAAATCGTACCTTCTCTTCCTGTCCCGGGACAGGGAGGAAATGATGAATACCCACATATGTAGGGTTCCAGTGGTGGATCATTTTAAATACCTGGGGATTATATTGACGGGAAGCCCTTCGGAGATGATAGCAAGAAACATTGCCCCCTTATTATCACACCTCGGGGAGAAATTTAATAGATGGAGCCAACTCCCGCTCTCAGTGGCGGGAAGGATTAATCTCCTTAAAATGATAGTGCAACCAAAGTGTCTTTACATAACCCAACATGTATTCGTGCAGATTCCCCGCTCTTTCTTTCGGTCCCTGGAATCTCTGATGATCACCTTTGTCTGGGGTCCTTCCAGATCAAGGGTCCAGTTGGCCAAATTACAGAGACCCAAGGACATGGGGGGTATGGCCCTTCCTGATCTGTACTTATACTATCTGGCCGGACAATTGAAATATTTGGGACAATGGACACTTCCTGGGGTGAGGGGTTCTCCGGAGGGTCTTCTGGCAGAGTTCACAGGTATGGATCTCCTATGGCCATTGTTGACGGACCACAAGAGGGCTCCTGAGGGTCGGGTCCTCCCAATACACAAACTGGGGGCCAGGGTCTGGAGGGAGGCTAAATCCATTTTTGGTTTCCATGATATGCCAACTGAGACACCAATATGGGGTAACCTGGACCTTCCACACTTTTGTGGGCTGCCGGGGTTTGGCGAATGGAGGAATCGAGGAATAGTCTCCTTGGGATCACTGGTCCGGGATGGTGATCTCCGTCCCTTTGCGCAGCTGCGAGCAGAATTTGATTTGCCGGAATCTCATGGGTTTCAGTATCTCCAGATTAGGCACGCCTTTCGGGCTCAGTTCTCTGGTCGTGGGATTAGATTCTCTTCCTTTCCAGTCATTGGAATTATCAGATCACAGGGCCCTGGAGGCCTCATTTCCAAACTGTACTCCTCCCTTATTCGGGCCAAGGCCATGACCAGTCCTCTTTCTGTTCGGGAGAGGTGGAGTGCCAGGATCCCTGAAATTGATGATGTAGTGTGGGACGACATTGTCGAATCCCACACGCTAGTCTCTCCGGCAGTCAATAATAGACTGATTCAGTTATACATAATACACCAAAGTTATATGACTCCTCAAAGATTGAACAAGATGAAAAAGGCGAATAATCTGGTGGGGGTGGGTTGTCCAAGGTGCGGGAGAGACGGTGCTGATTTCTGGCACATGATATGGGATTGCCGGGTCATTCTCTCCTATTGGAGCGAGGTTGTAACGATTCTATCCACCATACTTCAGAAAGGAGTTGCTCTGTGCCCAATTCTGTGTCTGTTTGGGGTGGTGGACGTACGCTCCTGGTCCCAAAATGAAAACTTGCTAATAAAAAAGGTATTATTTTTGGCCCAGAAGGGCATTATACTAAACTGGATGGGCATCCACCCTCCAACTAGAGCCTCATGGATTGCGTTGGTAAATGCTATAATTCCGTCAGAACATTATGTTTATAAGATAAGGGGATCATTACATAAATTTGACAAAATATGGGGTAGATGGATGGACTCGCCCTTGACCGGAGGATCACCCGGCTCCCTAACTGATAGCCTACAGTCGGTACTGCCGTGATAGTAACCAATGGTATTCTGATGGGTGGAAAGGAGAAATATGTGGCTTATGATATAATGTATTGGGGATACTACGAGACCGCTGTAATCTGGGTTGCGCTTCTCTTATTGAGGTGGGCTTTCGCCCCAGAATGGATATGTTTCATGATCTGACTCCTCTGCTATGATTAATGTGCTAAGGCCAGATTGAATGTAATAGTTGTGGTTTTAATTGTTGTTGCTTTATTACTCTGCTTATCAAACAGTATATGTGTATACTTGTAAAGTACAAATTGCTGACTTATCCTGTAATGTAATGTCTTACTTAACCTTCAATAAAACGAGTTTAAAAAAAAAAAAATCCAGGGACATGCAAAAGTAAATTCTAGCCCCAGTTCAGAGCGACGCGTTTCAACAAGTTGTCTTAATCATAGACCATGATTAAGACAACTTGTTGAAACGCGTCGCTCTGAACTGGGGCTAGAATTTACTTTTGCATGTCCCTGGATTTTTTATTCATTCTATTATTCCAATAAAGAAAGAAAAAACTTTTTTATTCAATATAAGTCTGCGCTGGATTCATATATCTTTATTGCTATTGCTTGGTATTCCTAACCATCCGTGCGCTGGATCTCCACTACGGGACTGCAATATTGGTGAGCTGAACAATTTATTCTGTTTCTGTTAAAATTAATTGTTTTTTTGTTTTTTTTTTAAAAGATGGGGTTTCAAATTTTAAATATTTTTTTAATTTTATTTGCACACATAGAGATGTTAAAAATCGGTGGCAGTCACTGAAGGACCGCTTCTGTCAGGTTTCCGGGTTTTCCAGTTCTCTGTTGAAAAAGCTTGCCCTCAGTTAACATGGAGTTTACTGTTCTGTTGCCCTACTTCCTGTCCAGCTGCTTAAAAGGCCGCCTCTAAACCTAGTCCAGTGCCTGAGTATACTGCTTGCTGTGTGCTCCTGCTTTGCTGCTGCTAATCCTGTTAGCCTTTGGATCCTCCTAAAGACTACCGACCGACCGACTCTGGACCTTACCCGGTTTCTCAAGTTGTGCCCGGATTCCGTCTGCCATCTTCGGTTAGCACTCTGCCCGGTTCTCTCTGGTTCGTAACCACTCTGGACATTCATCCCGTACGGACACTCCTGGACTTTTACCGTTTGCCCCTTGTGTCCCGGCTGCTGCGCATTTAGGCCTTCCGGGGTGATTGCCGGACAGTCCCTGTATAGGGGTTCGCTCTGGTGGTCTCCCTGGGGGAGTCCGGTGCGTGGTCCCGGGAATTCCCTTCGCTCCGTTTTGGGAAAGTATTGTGTGTATTTGTACTGCTGTGTTTTCCGTTGTGTATCCGTGGTTACATATTATAAAATATCTTGTACCAAGAACTCGTCTCTGATTGTCATTGCCCTACGCCATCGAAATCCTCAGAACATATATAAGTATTACATTATACTCAGGCCACTGAGAGGATTTCGCTGGGGCAATGACTGAGACACGAGTAGATCAGCTCTTCTCCATGATTAACTCCTTGCAGCAGGAGATGGAGGCAGTGCAGAATAAACTTAGAGATGTGGAGGCACAGCTGGGCCATGATCACCAGGTACTGGGTCCGGCTATACAGGATTTGCAAGTCAGAGTGGAGGCTCAGGAAGCCGTTCCCACTACGTCCGTATCAACTGCCGGTATGCCTAGGTTACCCCCATTCCGTTTCAATGGTGATCGTAGTCAGTTCCGTGGATTTGTTAATCAATGTATACTGTTTTTCGATGTACATTCTGATTATTACCGTTCTGACCGGTCAAAAGTGTTATGTATCATCATGTTATTAACCTCACGAGCACTGGCTTGGGCTAATCCCATGATAGAGAATCGGGACATCCGTTTGAATCACCTGGATGACTTTCTGAATGCAATGGCACAAATGTTTGATGATCCGAATCGCCGTGCTACCGCTGAAGCGGCTCTCCTTTCCTTACGTCAGGGAAAGCGGTCTGTCATTGAATACGCCACTGAGTTCAAGAGGTTAGTGGTAGACACCGATTGGGGAAACAATGCCTTATTGTCTGTTTTCAGAAAAGGTTTGTCCGGTACCATCAAGGACGAGTTAGCCCGTTCCGAATCTCCAGGGGATTTTGAACTGTTTCTCCAGCACTGTGTGCGCATTGATACCCGTTTGACGGAACGTAGACAGGAAAAATGGGCAGCTGTAAACCGTGTAAACAATATTGCGTTTCCTTCCAGAGAACCCGCTCTCAGGACGCCACGGGAGGCTGAGGACGTACCTATGCAAGTGGACTCTCTGCAAAAACGAGAGACCAACGAACGTCGTGAACACCGGCTCCGTGAGCGTTTGTGTTTCTATTGCGGTCAATCGGACCATTTCTTGATCGACTGCCCGAAACGTCCAAATCGCCCAAATAAGGTATTGGCAGCCATGGCAGAGTGTGACAACACGGACGCAGAGTCCGATATCTCTGAGGCAATTGGACACTTGGATGCGGTGTTTCCCTTGACGGTAATGTCTACCTCACCGAAGGACTCAGAGGGGAAATATACCCATTGCTCACTCCCCATTCAGATCCGTTGGGAGGGACAGCTAATTCCTACCTCTGCAATGATAGACTCTGGGGCAGGGGGAAATTTCATGGACTCTTCCTTTGCCAGGAAACACGGTATCCGGACTCAGCAAAGATCCTCACCGGTTACCATGGAGACGGTAGACGGATCTCCGTTAATCTCTGGACCAGTGGATCGGGAAACCGTACCGCTCGAATGCGTGATGAAGCCAGGTCAGCAGGGGACCCTTGTTTTCATGATAATTTCTTCTCCTCATTTTCCGATTATTTTAGGTATTCCGTGGCTACGGTCTACAAATCCCGTCATCGATTGGGAGACCAAAGAAATATCCTTCCCACCGCAGAGTGGTCCGACCATTTGTCCAACTGTTCCGGTTCCAGTAACATCAAATACGGAGGGCACTGTACAGGTACCTGTTTTACCCCCGGTTTACCGTGACTTCGCTGATATATGCGACAAAAGAAAAGCTGATCGGCTTCCCCCGCATAGACCGTATGATTGCCCCATAGACTTACTCCCAGGGGCGGAGATTCCGTTTGGTCATGTCTACCCGTTGGCGGCACCTGAGCTAGAAGCACTAAAAGAGTATATTGATGAAAGCCTAGCCAAGGGATTTATTCGTCCGTCTACCTCACCCGCAGGGGCACCCATCTTTTTCGTGAAAAAGAAGGAGGGGACTCTGAGACCCTGTATTGACTATCGGGAACTGAATAAGATAACCATCCGGAACCGGTATCCGTTACCGTTGATTCCTGAGCTATTGGAGAGGGTCCAACAGGCAAAAATATTCACCAAATTAGACCTCCGTGGGGCATATAATCTGCTTCGTATACGTCCCGGAGACGAGTGGAAGACCGCGTTCCGATGTCGGTACGGACATTTTGAGTACCTAGTGATGCCTTTTGGACTTTGTAACGCTCCCGCGGCATTTCAACATCTAGTTAACGATATTTTTAGGGATATCATGGACCAATTCATGGTGATCTATCTGGACGATATCCTAATCTTTTCTGATTCTTTACAGGAACACCAGGAGCACGTTAAGACCGTACTTACCCGTCTGAGGGAAAACCATCTGTACATTAAACTGGAGAAATGCGAGTTCCACTGCTCACAAATACAATTCTTAGGTTATGTCATCTCTCCTCAGGGACTGAACATGGAATCTAGCAAGATACAAGCCATTCTCGACTGGCCGGAACCGGGAAACATCAAAGAGGTACAACGCTTTGTCGGTTTTGCCAACTTTTACCGACGCTTTATCCGTAACTTTTCAGAGATTGTTCGTCCCATCACTCTGTTAACCAAAAAAGGACAGAAGTTTGTGTGGTCCGCCCAGGCCCAGGAAGCATTCCATCGTCTCAAGGTATGTTTTACCTCAGCGCCAATATTGGTACATCCGAATCCCGCACTTCCCTTTATCGTGGAGGTTGACGCTTCCGACTATGCATTAGGGGCCATTCTGTCTCAAAGGACCGGGGACAAGAGTCTCTTGCATCCGTGTGCCTTCTTTTCCCGCCGGTTGTCCCCTGCAGAAAGGAACTATGACATTGCGGACAAGGAATTATTGGCGATTATTTCCGCTTTCAAGGAGTGGAGACACCACTTACAGGGAGCCGCACAGCAAGTGATAGTACTCACGGATCATCGTAATCTGGAATTTCTTAAGTCTGCCAGGTGCCTGTCTCCACGGCAAGCCCGTTGGAGCCTATTTCTTAACCAATTCAATTTTATCGTTACATACCGTCCAGGTTCACGTAATGGGAAAGCCGATGCCTTGTCCCGAATCCACGCCGTGGACTCCGTGCCTGGAACCCCGTCTCAGACCGTGTTATCGGATGCCAATTTCGTTGGAGTAATCCAGGACCAGGACTTGTGGAAGGACATCAAGCTGGCCTATGATGGTGACGTATTTCTTGCCGCCCCCCCGAATGATGTAACTCTTGTTCTTCGGAATGGTGTGTGGTTGAGAGAGCGACGCATTTATGTCCCGGAGGCCGTAAGACTTCGGGTTCTCAAGTTGGTTCATGACTCCGTGTTGGCCGGTCATAGGGGGGTACAGAAGACGCAGGAATTTCTGAGCCGGTTTTTCTGGTGGCCTACCTGTTTAAAGGACGTGAAGGACTATGTCCACTCATGTGTGGTTTGTGCCCGGTGCAAGGTCCCTCGTGTGGCTCCTACGGGACTCCTCCAACCGTTACCCGTGCCATCTCGCCCTTGGGGGTCTATCTCCATGGATTTTATTGTGGAGTTGCCAGTCTCAGGCGGGCATAATACCATTTTAGTGGTGGTGGATCGATTGACTAAAGCTGCTCACTTCATTCTGTGTACCGGTCTTCCCTCAGCCGCAGAGACAGTGGATTTGGTTATCCAGAACGTATTCCGATTGCATGGGGTACCAGATGAGATCATCTCCGATCGGGGCGTGCAGTTCACGTCTAGATTCTGGAAGGGGTTTTGTACGGCACTCCAGATTGATGTCTGTTTGTCTTCTGCATACCATCCTCAGACAAATGGGCAAACCGAGCGGACAAATCAAACCCTGGAACAATACCTTCGCTGTTATGTCAGCCATCTCCAAGACGATTGGTTGAAGATGCTTCCGTTGGCGGAGTTCTCCTACAACAACACTCAGAGCAGCTCCACTAAGGTAACGCCCTTTTTCGCTAACCTTGGTTACCATCCGACTATTTTGCCTAGGTCACCGGTTGCGGTTTCGGTGCCAGCGGTGGAGGACAGATTGACAGAAATACGACAAAATCTGGAGGTTCTAAAGGACACCGTGGCTACGGCCCAGGAGCGTTACAAGAGGTCGGCAGACACTCACCGGAAACCGGCACCCATGTACAAGGTAGGGGACTCTGTATGGTTATCCACCAAAAACCTGAGATTGGGTGTTCCTTCGCAGAAGCTGGGACAAAAATTCATCGGTCCGTTTAAGATCACCGGGATCGTGAGCCCTGTGGCCTGTCGGCTACGGTTACCGCACCATCTAAAGGTACACCCGGTCTTTCATGTGTCTCTCCTCAAACCCGTTTCCCCTAATACGTTTCATGGTCGTGTTGTGCCTCCTCCTCCGCCTGTGATGGTCGACGGCGAGGAGCAGTTCGTGGTTGGGGACATTATTGACTCCCGGCTCCATCGTCGTCGGCTTCAGTATCTGGTACGTTGGCAGGGGTACGCCCCCGAGGACGATTCCTGGGAACCGGTGGGTAACATTTGGGCACCCCGGAAGATTGCTCAGTTTCATCGACGTTTCCCGGACAAGCCAGGTCCTGATCCGTCCTGAGGCCGTCTCTGGGGGGGGGAGTAATGTCAGGTTTCCGGGTTTTCCAGTTCTCTGTTGAAAAAGCTTGCCCTCAGTTAACATGGAGTTTACTGTTCTGTTGCCCTACTTCCTGTCCAGCTGCTTAAAAGGCCGCCTCTAAACCTAGTCCAGTGCCTGAGTATACTGCTTGCTGTGTGCTCCTGCTTTGCTGCTGCTAATCCTGTTAGCCTTTGGATCCTCCTAAAGACTACCGACCGACCGACTCTGGACCTTACCCGGTTTCTCAAGTTGTGCCCGGATTCCGTCTGCCATCTTCGGTTAGCACTCTGCCCGGTTCTCTCTGGTTCGTAACCACTCTGGACATTCATCCCGTACGGACACTCCTGGACTTTTACCGTTTGCCCCTTGTGTCCCGGCTGCTGCGCATTTAGGCCTTCCGGGGTGATTGCCGGACAGTCCCTGTATAGGGGTTCGCTCTGGTGGTCTCCCTGGGGGAGTCCGGTGCGTGGTCCCGGGAATTCCCTTCGCTCCGTTTTGGGAAAGTATTGTGTGTATTTGTACTGCTGTGTTTTCCGTTGTGTATCCGTGGTTACATATTATAAAATATCTTGTACCAAGAACTCGTCTCTGATTGTCATTGCCCTACGCCATCGAAATCCTCAGAACATATATAAGTATTACAGCTTCAATCGAGATTTATTGAGGGAGAGCAGAAGTGGATCTGCTGCACCGACGAATAAATGTATGTTTGAGGAGGAACTTCAATTTCTCAAGACAGGCAGAAGCTTACGGAAGTGAGTAGTTTACATTATAAACCTTTGAATAATCAAAGTATGTTTGCAATCCAGTCATCATTTTTTTCTTTCCCTTTCCTATCATAGGACTGAAGGTAACATCTTCCCTGCAGCTAAAGACATGCCAGCACAAAGGGAAGACGACTTGCAGTGTCAACTGGAAGTTTTCAACAATGAGGATGTGGACGGTCAATGCTCATCAGTTGCAGCCGAACACACTTTGGCTGTTAGCACACCAGACACACCAGCTGCTGATGAAGGGACAGACCCGGGATTCGCCTCCTCCGTCTCTGCTTCCAATGCACCGACCAGCAGCTCATCCGCAGCGGCAACAGGAAGCTCATTTTCAAAATTTCAACGTAAGAAAGGGAAGACGACGAAAAAAGCAACAAATATTTCAGAGCATTGTGACCAGCTCACATGTGAGGCTTTGTTCCTTTTAAAAAAAAATCTACTACAAAAAGTACAAGTAAATGTGAGCACTTTGCAGCCAGTCTGGATAGCAGGCTTCATGACATGCCGCAAATGTATGACAGCCTGCTGTGCCCTTTTTGATGTCTATGAAAGGCCCTCCCATCTCAGTGTAGCTGGTGTTGATAGTCTTATTCATGACTATTTCACCAAACAATAACAAAGTGAAGAAACCCAACATGTCACCCAACCACCTAACACTAATTACCAGTATACCATGGGTCAACAAAGTCAAACGTCAGTTGGGATACCAACCCCAAGTTATCAAGGCCACTCTCAAAGACAAGAATTTGGACCATTTCCAATGTACCTTGTCAATAGAGGCCTGGTCAGTCAGACAGCTTGCATTCTGGCTATTTCAATCCAGATTTGTGTAGGTTGTGATCAGAGTTTAGATTTTTTTTCTGTTGTTGACCCTACAGTCATATGCATATCAGAAAGGATTACTCTTTGTTATGCTCCTTTGTTGTATGGTGAATTATCCTGGGACGGTGAGGCAGGAATTAGAAAAATGCATATGTATTTCACATACCTGCCAAACCTTTCTATGGAAACATTACCATACAAAAAGGGAGCTTAAAAATAGGGATCCTTAATGACATGCCTATGACTGTAGGGTGTGGGTCTTCATTTCAACATAATTTTCTACCCTCTATGTTTTGCTGTGCGTTTGTGGTCAAATTTCACCAGGTAGATGCACTTTTGTTATGTTCCAATAAAAAATACAAATGATAAAAATGTATGTGTTTCTTGGTGATGAAAAAATTCAAAAGAGAATATTTGTTTGAATTTCAATTTTTTTTCCAATATATTTCATTAAGGTAAAAAAAGATCTAAATCTAGACACATTAATAAGAACATATCTACACATAAAACAAGATCAGATGAAATGTTGAGCAGATTTCTTCAATTTCAATTCTGTCCCATCGGTGTCTGCTGATCCGGCTGCACATCACCAACACTGGAGTACTGCCCGTGCACGGCACCTTCTGGACTCATGAAGTAGTCAGTGAAGGTTTCTCGCACCAATACACCCGAGTTAGATGGTCTTCCCGAAACCATGTTGCTCACTGGATAAAATTCAGCCTGCTGTGTTTCCTCAACTAGCTGAGAGCTGTACTCTCGAGCATAGTTGTGGAGAACACAGCAAACCTTTATCACAGTGTCAACTGTTTCGGTTTCTAACTGGATGGTTGTGTGGAGAATCCTCCACTGACTAGTCATGATTCTGAAGGTGCACTCCACATATCTGCGTGCACTACTCAGCCTATAATTAAAAATCCTCCTCCGGGTATCCAGTCCCCTCCGTGGGTATGGGCGCAGCAGGTTTGGCAATAAAGGAAAAGCCTCATCCGATACCATCACAAAGGGGACTAGATCTGTGGAGCCCGGCAAAGGTTGTGGGGCTGGGAGCATTGCGCAATCCTGAAGAATTTGCAGTCCAATCTGTGACGATCGCAACACCCAAGAATCCCCCGTACTGCCATAAGCACCGAAATCTATGGCAATAAATTTGTAATGTGCATCAGCCACCGCCATGAGGACCACTGAAAAATACTTCTTATAATTAAAGAAGAGGGATCCTGATCGCGGTGGCTTCTGAACCCTTACATGTTTGCCATCGACCGCACTTATGCAGTTGGGGAAGTTGGCCACAGCTTGAAATCCTGCTGCAACCAAGTTTCCTCGGTTGGGGAAGGCATCACCATAGGCTGCAACTTCTGCCAGATCACGTTACATGTGCACCTCACAATTCCGGAGATGGTTGATTTGCCAATACGAAATTGAATTGCAGGTGCAGGGATGTGAAGCTCTATCCAGTGGCCAGAAACCTGCAAATTACAAGTAGAAAGAATTAGAAAAACACACAAATATAAAGCATGGTATGCATTTAAAAATGAACTCTTCACATGATCTAATATATAAAGGTGAGTGTATGTATGTATCTCCGCTAAAGGAATCCGCACAGTCACATTTACAATCACGAAATTTTGCTCAGACGCCTCAAGTGATTCAGGGAACATCATAAACTATGCTTTTACGGGAACATTTAACCCCGCACTTTCCAGTTACTCTCCAAAAAACCTGCATCCATTAAATAAATGGATCTGGGAGGTACAGATCATTAATAGGAGCTGAGATTGGTTGCTATAGGATCAAGGTACGCTCTTTTTAGTATAAGACGCTTGTGTGTGAGGCGTTATGATGTTGGTGGAGAGATGGAGAGAGAGACAGTGAAAGACAGACAGGGAAAGAGACAGACAGACAAAAAGACAGACAGAGGAAGACATGGAAAGAGACAGTCAAAGACACAGACAGGAAGAGACAGACAGACAAAGACAGGGACAGATAGAGACAGATAGGGAAAGAGACATTAAGAGACAGGGCGAGAGACAGTTACTATCCCAGGCAACGCTGGTTACTACAGCTAGTCTCCGTATAAAAAAGTAGTTTGATTTGGTTGGGGTCATGGCTCTACAGAGAGTAATTACAGTATCTGCACAACAAAATCAAAAAACGATGGCCTTGATTTATGAAGACTGCCACATTACATGTCAGTCTTGATGAACAGTACACTTGGGTAAGATGTGCTAAATTGGTGCATCTTTCAGCTGCCACATGCAATCCCAAAAAATATACTCTACTTTGTAATCAATCTTAAAAAAAAAAAAAAAAAAATTATACGTAAAAGGATTTTTGAAGTTACTTACCGCAAGGTGATGAGCAGCCTTTCCTCAACAGACACTGATTTCCTCATTCTGGTATCGGCATATGATAAATCATCCTGGATCAATGATAATAGTCGGTTAAAGGCAGGAATGGGTAGACGACAAAAAGATGTGAATTTTTCAGGATATCTGCCAAAAAAGGTGCAATTAATTAAAAATATAAAAAAAATAATTTGTAGATAAATGCGTACAGAGAGATATAGATAAAGGATAAATAGAGACAGAGATAAGGATAGATAAATATAGATAGTTAGATAGAAAGATAGATAGATATATAGATAAATAGATACACATATAGAGATAGATAATTAGAAAACAGTGTTTACAGGTTTCTTACCTTCTTAAATCTTGATACAGAACACTAAAATGACCTTTGGCTTCACGAGCCACAAGAAGGGGATGTACCCACAATTTTTTTTTTGTGCCTAAAAAAGGAAGGTTAAAATCTAAACACAGGAAAAAAAATAGTTAATTAGTATAGAAAAAAAAAAAGATACCTGCTGTCTCGACGACGTAAACGTGTGATTAAAGTCACCAAAAGCTGCTGAAAGTGCGGTCTGTCTAGCTGTGTTTCAATTCTATTGCTTGCCATATTGTAAGACACAATTGCAAAGATCCACACTACAGAAAATGGAGACGACTGAAGAAGGAAATGACTTTTTTTTTTTTTCTTTTTCAACGTGCTTTATTGCTTTAAAGCATTAAAAACCGCAGGGACAGACCTGCAAAAAAACGCACCAAAAACGCACCAAAATGCTGTAAAAACGCATGCGTTTTTCGGTGCGTTATTGGTGCTTTTTTTAACGCAGGTGCGCTAGTCCTTCACTCTCAAGAAATTTCTTAAGCAATTTCTTAAGAAAAATCCTTTTTCTAATGCGCACAGACCCTTAAAGTCAAGTTTTCACACACATCTTGTGTCCATGTGAAACACCTGCGCGTCCGGTGATTCTCACGGAGACAAGTCTGTTTTTTCTGGCAGCACAGGTTTAAATACAGACATCACACAAATGACATACATGTGACAAACATGAATGATACTAAAATGAATGATTTTTTTTAACTGTAAAGGTGTGCAAATCTGGAAAAATGATAAATGCTTGATAGATAATAGATAAATAGATAGCATGTACAACTATTTGCAGAATTAATAAATATGTCTTTTGAAAAAAAAAAATGATGTGGGGTGGGGGTTCCCCCTAATTTTCAAAACCAGCACAGGTACAGCAGCAGCTATGGGCCACAATCCTTAGATGTCAGCTGTACCTTGGCTGTGTCACAGTTTCGCCTCCCCGTCCACATGGCTAGGGGACGGAGCCTTCTCCCGGGCCTCACTTCCAGAGCTTGGATGCCTTAAAAACTGACATCTCCGGTGAACCAGCGCCGGCTATAAGTTTAGCGCTGCTTTGTCTGTGATTGCTGGTCCTGTAAGTGTTATCCTGATCCGTCTGCTCCTGTGCCCCCGTGCCCTGTCTGTGTTCCGTCCCCTAGTCGTCCCTCCATACCTCTATCCCCTCTCCTACCTCCCCACTCGGTTGCTTCCTTTGGTACTGACCTCGGCCTGACCTTGACTCTGCTTCTGCTCGTTCCTCCGGTCCTCCTTCTGCCTATACTGTGTTTGACCCAGCCTGCCTGACCATTCCTTGCACGCCCCGCAGCTCTGCTCCCCAGCTGTGCTGTGAGGCAATGTACGAGTACACACTGTGCATCCACTTTCTGGTTCTTGTTGCTCTGTGTAGTGTCTTCTGCTTCAGAGCTCCGGCTCCTCCTGGTGGCAGCTTGACAGGCTGGTTTTGAAAAAAATAGAGGAGATCCCAAGCTGATTTTTTAAATTATTTGAAAAATTAATTTGAAAAAATGGTGTGCCCCACCACCATTTTTGCAAAACCAGCGAAGAAACAGCAGACAACTGTGGGCTGACATTATTAGGGTGGGAAGGGCCATGGATATGTGGCCCTTCCCAACCTAAAAATATCGGCCCGCAGCCACCCCAGAAGTGGTGAATCCATTAGATGCACCAATTCTGACGCTTTATTCAACTCATCCCATTGCCATGGCGCGGTGGCAAACTGGGTAATATATGGGGTTGATGCCAGCTGTGAATTAACAGCTGGCATCAAGGCCTGGTATTAGTAATGGATGGGCATCTAGCATATACCCCCATTCCTAATCTAGTAGTGGTAAATGTAAAAAAAAAAAAAAAAAAAAAAAAAAAAATTATATATATATATATATATATATATATATATATATTTATAATAAAACCCCCTGACACCGGGCATCATTCACCAATTTATTATAAAAAATTAAAATCCTTTAAGTTCCACAAGGAGTTCCCACGATGTTTCTCCAAAGCAAACCTGATGTTCCTCCAAAGCAAAAAAGAGACTTATTAAAGAAAAGACAAGAGACACCCTCATTCACCAATTTATTACCCATCAAAACCCTAATCCGGTCCGCCATAATCCATATGGAGGTCCCACAACGTTCCCAGGCTCACTGTCCTAGCGTATGAAGAACAGAATGTTCCCCATAGGCTGAGATACCAGCCACTGCTGGCTCTCACGCTGTGCTATGTGAAAACTGTGGCACTGAGCTGTGATGATCTCATGAGGGGTCACAGCAGGTCACAGCATGTGAGTCACACAGTAGCGTGTGAACCATTGTGGGCAGTGACATCATAACTTCACCGCAGTTCATTGCCATGGTTTTCACACAACAATGTGAGAGCCGGCAGTGGCTGCTGTCCCAGACACACAAAAAAATATATAAAGTTATAGCTAGATAGATGATAGATATCGTGCAGCTAAATAAAGTCAAACCCCCCCCTACATATTATACACTTGCACCCTTTAGTGCCTTTCATATGACACTAAAGCGTGTTTAGCCTGGCTTAACCTAACAAATAAAAAAACTACAACATGGGGTCCACCCCATTTTTGATAACCAAGAAAGGTAAAGCAGACAGCTGTGAGCTGATATTATTAAGCGGGCTTTACACGCTGCGATATCGGTAACGATATCGCTAGCATGCGTGCCCGCCCGCATCGTTTGTTCGACACGGGTATATCGCTGCCCGTCGCGCACCCCCCGTCACAAATACTTACCTGCATAGCGACGTCGATGTGACCGGTGATCCGCCTCCTTTCTAAGGGGGCGGTTCGTTCGGCGTCACAGCGACGTCACTAAGTGGCCGCCCAATCAAAGCGGAGGGGCGGAGATGAGCGGGACGAACATCCCACCCACCTCCTTCCTTCTTCATTGCTGGGACGCAGGTAAGGTGATGTTCCTCGTTCCTGCGGTGTCACACGTAGTGATGTGTGCTGCCGCAGGAACGACGAACTACATCGCCAAAAGCGTCAGCAACGATAATTGGGAATAGGGGGGCATGTCACCAATGAGCGATTTTGAACGTTTGTGCGACGATTCAAAATCGCTCATAGGTGTCACACACAACGAGATCGCTACAGCGGCCGGATTTGCGTCACAAATTCCGTGACCCCAACGAGATCGCTGTAGCGAAATCATAGCATGTAAAGCCACCTTTAGGCTGCGAAGGTTCATGGTTACTGGGCCCTTTCCAATGTAAAAACAGCAGCCCACAGCTACCCCATAAGTTGCGCATCACATTAGATATTCCAATTCTGGCACATTGCCTTAGCTCTTCTTGATTGCCCTGGTGCAATGGCAATTGTGTAATCGTAGTTGGAGTTGATGTCAGCTATACAGTGTCAGCTGGTATCAAAGCCTGGTGTTAGTAATGGAGCAGTGTCTATCAGACACCCCCATTACTAGCCCAGTAAGTAAAAAGAAAAAAAACACAAACACATAAAATAGTTTATTTGAAACAAACACTTCCCACACTTTCCTTGGTTCATGATTTTATAGAAAACAAAGTTCCCAGCTCCGACATAGTCCACCGGTTCCCACGATATTCCTAGATCACCTAGATCAAAGGTTATGGAACCTCAGAATGAGGCTTCATAGGTTTTGAGCAGCAGTGTGTTCCGGCTCATGCTGGGCACCCGACTCCCTATACATTGATAAGCGGTCACACTAGGAATGTCTCCGCTCAACACTTTGATGAGTGTTGATATTCCTAAAGACACTGTCACGGGTCTCATGGTGCGCATCATGAGCCGTGACTGGCTGCTGGCTGCTGCTCAAAGCTTATTGAGCCTCGTTCTGAGGTTCCACAACCTTTGCTAGTTTAAGAGGCAGCCAGGTGATGGCCGACAGTGCTCTGCTCTACTTCACTATTCTGAACTTGTGCATGCGTTCCACCCCGGCTGGTGGGGGTTGACACTTACTTGAGTCTTCTGGGGTGCATCCACCGCCCCACTGCCGGTCACTATTGAAGATGTAGCAGGATAACACATCACACTGAGAGATTCTTTGCAACACAACAACAAATGCTATATTTGACTTTCAATCTCCTGGACAGTCATGTCCATGCAATCCTGTGCTGCTGCTACTGTTCTGTTGGGTACTATTCCTGTATAGCCCGTGCCCTGGATATTAGCCTTCCAGCAGCTGAGTCTTATCTTCTGCCTTTCTTTGTTTTTTTTTGGCTTTGCAGCTTTCCGTGTCCTCTTACCATCTCGGGTGATATCCAAGTTGCCCAACACGAGTGGAGCTATAGGCTCAGGACACAATGGAGGAGACCTCCCGGTTCCCTGACGGACCGTAGCGCAGGGCTTGTCATCACACCAGGAACCCCTCTGCAGTACTACCTTCTACCTGGCCTGCCTGGCTAACCAACTCTCTGTCACTCCTCCCACCTTATTCCAAGTTTCCTCGGTTACCAAAAGTATCTAACTCTGTGCCTGCTACCAGCTGCATCTAACTCTTCCTGTTACTAACAAAATCCATCTATCTTATATTATATCCTATGCTCAACCTCACACTATATCTTATCCTAAGCTTGCATGTCTAATCATAATACCTTATACATCACAATAATATATTCTATCACACATTACTAACTTGTACTATAAAATACTTTGTTACCATAAAATGCACATTATGCATTATTACCATAAAACATAGATTTATCTTATCAGGTCTCAGCCTTAGGTGGCTCCAGAAGCTACATGCAGTCTGCTATACTATGTCGGGGAAACAAATCCTCTTGCAGCAGCACCGCTCAGCACATTGATAACAAACTCATCATAATATACAGTAGTACAGTACAATACTTAGTAGGGGTGAGGGTAATTCGACCACCTCCTACATGCCTCCCTTCTTAAATCTGGCAGTCCTCAGCCAGTACTTTACTAAGCAATATTCATGTATTTACTTCAGCATGCATTTACTTTAGAGTCTATATTGGCCACAGGCCAGAGTCCATACCATCCAAGCGCCGGACGGGCACACAGATTTACATGCATACACTGTGCACAGCAGTAGTCTCTGATTCGCCAGTATTGGCTTGTTTCCGCATGCCTGCAAGTACCAGCAGAGACGTGCGACAGTCCAGGACCCACTCCTCTGGGTCCATAGGTCTCCTCCCCTTCCTCCTTTCTCTGCAGATGCCAGTACTGGATACACTGTCCTGAAGCACCAGGGATAAATAAAGGTCTATGGGTAAAAGTCCTTGGGAAAAGAAAGGCAAAGTCTTGGGACAAAGGGGCACTGTTCTCGGGCCAAGGCTAAAGTGCATGGAACAAGAAGCAAGGTCCGTGGGCAATGGGCAGTGTCCACAGGGCAGGGGCAAACGGGCTAAACACCCGCTTTGCCTTTTGCATTCCAGGTGAGGGGGTGCAACAAAAGATGAGGAGGGGGAAACAAACAAAAAGTACCTTTTGGCTGTTCAGGCCATCTTCACGGATTGGATCTCCAGACTTGTCTTCACGGTACGTGGAACAGTCCCATAATGGAGATGCAACTGGCACAACTGGGGGACATCATCAGGGTCTGGTTCTTCTTCTCGCCACCAACCTGGTGACCATTTTTCTACAACCAGGTGTTTTGCGACTTCGCCACTCTTACAGTCACAGCTGAATTTTTCCATTTGGGCTATATTCATCACGGCTGGGGGTTGTGCTGAGATGCCCATTCCTGGGAGCAGCTCCAGAACTGCCCCTGGCGGGTTGGCCTCCGGCTCGCCACTGGGATGTCTTGCGTGTAACATGAGGAGGATGGCTGGTACATGTTGGGTTGCTTGTCTTTCGCTTGCAGCACCACACGGTAGGCTCCCTCCACCATTCGGTGGACAGCGGCAACAGTATACCACCCACGAGGGCTATCCTCCTTTATGAAGAGGACATGGTCTCCTCAGCTAAGGATGGGACCCTCACACACAGTGACGGCGTTCACATACACCTTCTCCCCGGTCCTGTCCTCCTGGATGAATCCGTAATGCCACTTTTGGTCAATATGATGGATCACCCCTTGGGTCATACCGATGGAACATTCACCAAGCAGAGCCAGCTGTGCTTGCACCTACGCCTCTCTCCTCTTCTTCCCGTTGATAACCCAGGAGACCCACCTTACTTCGGCCGAATGTCGAGCCGCGGGTCAGTGACCCACTTGTGACCACCTTGGGTGATGACTCAGTGTTCGGGGCTTTCTACGGACCAACAAGCAATTCAGTAGTGCCCAGCTTCTTTACAAGCCAGGCCTCTTTTGTTATACTGAATCTCACACTATATCTTATCCTAAGCCAGAGGCGTATCTAGGGGTGGCTGGCTGGGCATCTGCCCCGGGCGCAACAGTCAGGGGGGCGCTATCGGGCGCCTGATGTGGCACTGTGAAAGTCTCCCCGGGGGCTGTGTTTCTCCGCCCCAATCTCTGAGCGGAGGTGTCAAGCTGACAGCTTAACTCATAGAAACTGCAGCGCACGGCTCCCACTGATCAACTGTCCCTGTATCATTCAGATGCGAGGACAATTGAAGGGATGACCGCCAGCCCTGATTTCCGGGTCAGAGCGACGTCTGTAGTGTGATCAGGTCAGCTGATCACACTGCTGACCCGGAAGTCAGGGCCGCAGCGCAGAGGCAACAGAGAATGCTGATAATAAGTGCTCCAGTGGAGCTGAAGTCGGTGACACTGAAGAGGAACAGTATGGGGTGACGGGGGAAGAATCTGTGGACACAGAATGGGAGGACAAAGGGTCGGATGGGGACAGTATCTATAGACACAGTATGAGGGAGCGAGGGTGGAGAGACAAAACTATCTGTGGACACAGTATGGTGGGAAGAGAGTATGAGGCGGGGGAAGTATCTTTGGACACAGTATGGGGAGAGAGAGGAAGAGGGTTGATATATGGGGAAAGAGGATGAGGGGTGATTTATGGGGAGTGAGGGGTGATGTATACAGACATAGTATAGGGAGTGATGGTGAGGGGTGATGTACACAGACATAGTATAGGGAGTGAGGGTGAGAGGTGATGTATGGGGAGAGAGAGTGAGAGGTGATGTATACAGACATAGTATAGGGGGCGAGGGTAAGGAGGAATGTATCCAGACTTAGTATGTGGAGCGATTGGCGGAATGTATACAGACATAGTATGGGGAGGAAACGGGAAAGAAATTTTGAGGACACAGAATAAAGTGTAACATGGTATGAGGAGCAAGTGGGCAGGATGAGGAGTGAGGGGGAAAAGTATATGGACACACAGGAGGTAGTGAGGAGACAGTAAGGGATGAGAAAAATGTAAGGGAGTCCAAAATAGAGACTGGGTAGTGAAGGGGGGGGCAGTATGGAGAGGGGGCAGAATGAGAGGACAGTGTGAGGCCATAGCAAGGAGGGGTGTGTGATGACAGAGCACAGTATAAAGACTCGGCAGTATAAGGGGACACTGTAAAAGACAGTGTAAAGAGTAGGGTCAGTATGGAAAGGAGAGGGAGTGTGGAGGGCATGTACCATAAGAGGGACTGTGTGTGGGTCATAGTTTGTGCAGAGAACACAGTGAGGGGCCATTATTTATTCTGGGGCACACTGTAGTGCAGATATTTTTAAATAGAAGTATTCTAATCATTCTACTTTTAGGGGCATCGTGTCAGGATGTGCTGTAGAAGACTGGAGAAGATAGAAATCTGCAGAGATGAGATGTGAATGTGAAAAGTCATCATGCCGTCAGGACAAGATGAAGAGTAGAAAGAAACGACACTGAGATAACATCATCTATAAGGTACCTGAATGTAAATGTTTATTTGTGATACTGACTCTGTCCTATCATTAGGCCTTGGTCCCACTTGCGCATTGCTTCTGATGTGAGCACAACGGGACCCCCACTGATCAGCTGTTCTCAGCTGTAAATGCTTATTTCTGGATCTGCTCCGTCCTCTGATGGTGTCCGCGGCCGGGTACTGCACATCCGCCTCATTCATTTTAATAGGAGGCTGCTGCCACTATCAGAAGACAGAGCAGATCCAGAACTGAGCACTTTTGGCCACCTGCCACCACCGTCACGGTACCTAGAACAGGCGATTGGCGGGTGTGCCAGGTGCCGGACCCCGACCAATCAGACATTGGTGACCTATCTTAAGGAAAGGCCATCAATGTTAAAGTAGTGGACAATCTCTTTAATAAAGTCTTGTGTCATCTGACAAGTTAAGGGTTACTATGCTTTTATTTATGTTGTTAGAAGCATTAAAGGGGTTGTCCAAGTTTGTGATGAGCCTGCAGTCACTCTATGTGTCACTCTGTGACTGCAGACTTCTGAATTCTCACAGTGCGCACCCTGCCCGCTGTCAGGATTCTCTGGTGCCGGCGTCGAGAGTGGGAGGATACAAAGCTGCAAGCATGCGATTTACATAGATATGGTCACGTGCTGAACAGACATGCTCAATGAAAATGAATTGACTGAGGCTGGACACATCAAATCAGAATGTAGCCAGAAGTATACAAATCTAATACTTATGCTCACATGATCGTCCACTCTCGTCACTGGCACCGGAGAATCCTAAAAGTGTGCAGAGCATGCATTTCAATAATTAGGAAGCCTGAAGTCATGAATAGAGTCACTTCAGACTTTCATCTCAAACCTGGACAAGCCCTTTAATTGTAAAGTTGTAGTATCATTAGTTCTAACAGTGTGTAAAATACCCACTGTCAGGATTCAGCTCTGCTTTCTGGTTCAGCAGTCACCACATGGCTGCTCCACTCATATGTGATTTTCATACTTGCATGTGACAATTATTTTTACTTCTTATTGAACATTGACAAAATCATTAAGACACGCTCGTCATCACGTGACTGTAAGTATGCAAATCACATGAGTGACTGGTCACATGACGACCACCCAAACTGCTTGGTGAGAGGGGGGGGGGGCAAACTGAATTCTTGCTCCAGGTGCTGGAAAGCCTAGATACCCCTCTGCCTAAGCCTGCATGTCTAATCACATTACCTTATACATCACTAGAATATATTCTATCACACATTACTAACACACTATAAAATACTTTATGTTACTATAAAATGCACATTATGCAGTATTACCATAAAACATGCATTTATCTTATCAGGTCTCAGTGCTAGGTGGCGCCAGACGCTACACAGTCATAAAAAAATAATCTGGCACTCAGTTGAATTGAAAGCAAAAAATCCCTTTAATTGGGTAATTCAAGTGAGCAGTGTTTAATGTCGACGTTTCGGTCAATCAATGACCTTCCTCATTTAAACATTGACAAAATTGACAAAGATACATAACATTAATCAAAATATATCAGAACCAATACAATGCTTGTAACATCTTGTACATCAGAAAACCAAAAATTATTATTTGGAATGAAAAAAATAAAATAAAAAACAAACATCAAGCATAGTCTGAGTATAATCATAATTGTGATAACATGGGTGTTCATACATAAATCAAACGCAGAATATCACATCTCTTGGTGTCATAATTATTGAACTCTCTGTGTCTCAATGCCATCTGGCAGGTATAAATCTCACAAAAATTAATATGTAGTAAATGAATCGGTACAGAGAGTACATCTGAACACAAATAAAAATCAAGCTCACATAATCTTGTGGGGAAACATAGTTATACACATGTGTTATGGGGCATGTCACACAATTGCAAATGATAACCCTCATACATAAAAAACTGTACAGAAGGGAAGTACCTGTCATGAATGTTAGATGGATTAATTGCGGTCTGTCAGGCTGGGGTGATCTCCGATGCTTTCCGGAGTTCAGGTTAGAGCTCCGGAGATCAGCCCGGCCTGTCTGCAGCTGTCGTGAACTGAACCGCAATCGCTGGGGAATCAATCACTCGGCGCTCGCAGCTCAGTCTAGGCTGCACGGCGGAGCTCAGGTGAGAGCTCCGGAGTGCAATGCAGATATCTGAATCCAGGCCTGGCATTACTAGAGATTCCTCCGGTAGCCAGCCCGACGCTGTTCAGGGGGATGTGATTTTGTATCCCTGCCCATCAGCTATGTGACCGCATTATATGGAGAGCAGCATCCTCTTTATTATCTGCGAGACCCAGCTCTGTAGGGAAAATAGCAGCTTCACCAGGTCCTGCTACTAAGAGCAATAAATAGGCCTGAGCTGTAATACTGGACGCAGCTATGACTGTATGTTATATGGTCGTGTTACACAACCTACAAGTGCACAAAGATATTACACATTCACCACGTGACAAGTGGGCCTGTGTACTCCCAAATGCCAGGGCTGAATTTTAGTCCCAGTCCAGCCCTGGTGCAGAGATAAACTAGGAACCAATGTGAGGAAACCCAAAATACATGCACAAGTGGAAAGAGGAATAACTGTGCAAAGAAGGATAACCTCCTACAAACCTAACAATAAACAGAAGATAGGTGCACGTTAAGGGTGCTTTACATGCTGCGACATCACTAGCGATCTCGTTAGCGATGTGACCCGCCAGATCGCACATGTGACCGGTGCTATAAAAACAACCTATGTGCGATCTTGGCAGATCGCATCTGCGATCTGGCGGGCCACATCACTAACGAGATAGTTAGCGATGTCGCAGCGTGTAAAGCACCCTTTAGACCAAAGAGAAAACACAGTGCAAATATCAACTGCTTTATGTCAACAGGTAAATTCCTTGAGACAGGGTTGGTACTCATTCGTAGAATTCACTTGGAAATGCATATAACCATACATAACCCCACCCAGGATGTGATTAAACAGGTATAATGAGAAATAGAAAACAAGTGATTACTGCACACTATGGGAAGAGAAACTCAAGTAAAGATAAAAAGCAAATAGATGGATGGGGACTAGCCAGGTTGTGGCTCAGCAAAGAAGGAAGTCAACCACACAACACAAGGTTGCAGGGTCAAATCCCAAAGCATTATGATATGTTTACATGCGGCAAATTTTTTTTACCACAAAGATGTAGCGTTTTGTCCCAAAAAACGCACCAAAAATCGCAATGCGTTTTTGATGCGTTTTTACTGCATTTTGCCCAATGCATTTTTTATGTCAAATCTATTGACTGGAAGGGCTCAATAATGCTGGAAAAACGCAAAAAGAATTGACATGCTGAATCTTGGGTGCATCTTCAAAAACGCAGCCAAGATGCAGCCAACAAAAGATGCCCAGTGTGGACAGCAAAGTCAAAATCTCATAGACTTTAGTGGGACAAGGAAATGTATGCATTTAGGTGCATCTTTCTGACCTCAAAATCACACCAAATACACCAATTACTATAGGGTGGGGACAAGGCTGGGGACATTACTAAAGGATGGGGACATTATAATAATGGGCACAACACTATTGGATGGGGACATTACTATAGAATGGCGACAAGGCTGGGGACATTACTACAGTTAGGTCCAGAAATATTTGGACAGTGACACAATTTTCGCGAGTTGGGCTCTGCATGCCACCACATTGGATTTGAAATGAAACCTCTACAACAGAATTCAAGTGCAGATTGTAACGTTTAATTTGAAGGTTTGAACAAAAATATCTGATAGAAATTGTAGGAATTGTACACATTTCTTTACAAACACTCCACATTTTAGGAGGTCAAAAGTAATTGGACAAATAAACCAAACCCAAACAAAATATTTTTATTTTCAATATTTTGTTGCGAATCCTTTGGAGGCAATCACTGCCTTAAGTCTGGAACCCATGGACATCACCAAACGCTGGGTTTCCTCCTTCTTAATGCTTTTCCAGGCCTTTACAGCCGCAGCCTTCAGGTCTTGCTTGTTTGTGGGTCTTTCCGTCTTAAGTCTGGATTTGAGCAATTGAAATGCATGCTCAATTGGGTTAAGATCTGGTGATTGACTTGGTCATTGCAGAATGTTCCACTTTTTTGCACTCATGAACTCCTGGGTAGCTTTGGCTGTATGCTTGGGGTCATTGTCCATCTGTACTATGAAGCGCCGTCCGATCAACTTTGCGGCATTTGGCTGAATCTGGGCTGAAAGTATATCCCTGTACACTTCAGAATTCATCCGGCTACTCTTGTCTGCTGTTATGTCATCAATAAACACAAGTGACCCAGTGCCATTGAAAGCCATGCATGCCCATGCCATCACGTTGCCTCCACCATGTTTTACAGAGGATGTGGTGTGCCTTGGATCATGTGCCGTTCCCTTTCTTCTCCAAACTTTTTTCTTCCCATCATTCTGGTACAGGTTGATCTTTGTCTCATCTGTCCATAGAATACTTTTCCAGAACTGAGCTGGCTTTATGAGGTGTTTTTCAGCAAATTTAACTCTGGCCTGTCTATTTTTGGAATTGATGAATGGTTTGCATCTAGATGTGAACCCTTTGTATTTACTTTCATGGAGTCTTCTCTTTACTGTTGACTTAGAGACAGATTCACCTACTTCACTGAGAGTGTTCTGGACTTCAGTTGATGTTGTGAACGGGTTCTTCTTCACCAAAGAAAGTATGCGGCGATCATCCACCACTGTTGTCATCCGTGGACGCCCAGGCCTTTTTGAGTTCCCAAGCTCACCAGTCAATTCCTTTTTTCTCAGAATGTACCCGACTGTTGATTTTGCTACTCCAAGCATGTCTGCTATCTCTCTGATGGATTTTTTCTTTTTTTCAGCCTCAGGATGTTCTGCTTCACCTCAATTGAGAGTTCCTTAGACCGCATGTTGTCTGGTCACAGCAACAGCTTCCAAATGCAAAACCACACACCTGTAATCAACCCCAGACCTTTTAACTACTTCATTGATTACAGGTTAACGAGGGAGACGCCTTCAGAGTTAATTGCAGCCCTTAGAGTCCCTTGTCCAATTACTTTTGGTCCCTTGAAAAAGAGGAGGCTATGCATTACAGAGCTATGATTCCTAAACCCTTTCTCCGATTTGGATGTGAAAACTCTCATATTGCAGCTGGGAGTGTGCACTTTCAGCCCATATTATATATATAATTGTATTTCTGAACATGTTTTTGTAAACAGCTAAAATAACAAAACTTGTGTCACTGTCCAAATATTTCTGGCCCTGACTGTATATGATGGGGACAGTACTACAGGATAGGGACATTACTACAAGGGGACAAGGATGGGAAACATTATTATAGGATAGGGATAAGGCTGGGGACATTACTATATTATAGGGACATTACTATAGGATGGGGACATTACTGTAGGATGGGCACATTACTACAGAATGGGACAACTATATGATGGGGACAGTAATACAGGATAGGGAGATTGCTTCAAGGGGAAAAAGGGTGGGAAAACATTACTATAAGATGGGGACAAGGATGGACCAATTAATACAGGATGGGCACATTACGATAAGATGGGGACAAGGATGAGACACATTACTACAAGATGGGGACGAGGATGGGGCACATTACTAAAGGATGGGGACAAGATGAGAAACATTACTACAAGATGGGGACAAGGATGGGGCACATTACTATAGGATGGGGACAAGATGAGAAACATTACTACAAGATGGGGACAAGGATGGGGCACATTACTATAGGATGGGAACAAGGATGAGACACATTACTACAAGATGGGGACAAGGATGGGAAACATTACTATAGGATGGGGACAAGGATCAGTACATTACTGTAGGATGGGGACTAGGATGGGGCACAATACTAAAAGGGGACAAGGATGGACACATTACAACAAGATGGGGAACATTACTAAAAGATGTTGGTCAAAATTTCTATATAGTGCTAATTGTAACACTATTAGTTACAATAAAGGGATACAAGGTAAAAAAAAACAAAAACAACAAAACTCAAAATAAGGCATGACATTTTTTTTTTTACAATCAAAATTATTTTTTTTATATATATATTTAAACAAAGAATGTGCACATTTGTTATAATAAACAAGTGAAAAATGTTCAAAATCATTGATCCAAAGGTGTGTAAAAAAAAAAATAAATATATATATATATATATATATATATATATATATATATATATATATATATATATATATATATATATATATATATGGCACCAGTAAAAATATCACTTTGTCCTGCAAAGAATGCGGCCCCCCAAATTATTTTTTTTCCTCTGTGCGGCCCATACACCCAGCCGAGTTTGAGACCCCTGTTCTAGAGGTATAACAACCTCCACACACTGACCATGTGTCAAACAAATAGGGAGCATTAAAACATATGAGACACACCCATGGGTGGAGGTATATGGATAGGCAGACCCACCCTAATAAGTCTCATAGTACTACAGGCACCAGAGCTACCATCTTACATACCTTCCCCTCTACCTACAGCCATGAGGCTTGGCACTATTCACTACCAGACGAGAGAGTCTTTTCTGTTTTCTGTTGACTTTGAGTTGCGTTTTGGCTGCTGAGACATAGTCTGACACTTTTTCTTAAAGGGAACCAAACATCAGGATTTTGGAATATAAGGTAAAGCCAGTGCAGTACAGGCACTATCAGGCACAGGCTGTACATACCATTAGTGGGCAGCTCGGATGTTTAGGCTGTGAAATCCAAGTTTATGAAGTTTGAAAGTTCATCCACTTTTTGATTGACGTGTGCACTTCTCCAGATAATAATCGGGCGGGTCATGCACATGATAAACCCCCCCGCCGCCTGTTCCTCCCTCTCTTTGGCTGCATGTAAATTTCTCTATTCAGAAACACAGCGTCAGAGTTGGCGCCTGAGCATAGCGCTTATCTCCGGCGCCATGTTTCTGAAGCCCACATTACCTAGTCTTGTGCCTGAGAGGGCGGCGCATGCGCCCTCGCTTCTTCAGATCTCGTTTTGAGTGCGGGAACGCGCGGGGTCACAATAGGACTGGAGAACAGCTGATCTTACCGATTAGCTACAGCAGACGATATCGTAGCAGACGTCTGCTGCAGCTAATCGGTAAGATCAGCTGTTCTCCAGTCCTGCTGTGACCGCGTACTCCCGCGGTCACAACGAGATCTGAAGAAGCGAGGGCGCATGGGCCGCCCTCTCAGACACCAAACTGTAATGTGGGCTTAAAAAACATGGCGCCGGAGATAAGCGCTATGCGCAGGCGCCAATTCCGATACCGTGTAACTGAAGAGATAAATTTGCATACAGCCGGAGAGAGGGAGGAACAGGCGGCGGAAGGGGGGGGGGGCGGGAATCATGTGCATAACCCGCCCGGATATTATCTGGAGAGGTGCACACGTAAATCAAAAAGTGGATGAATTTTCAAACTTTATAAACTTGGATTTCACAGCCTAAACACCCGAGCTGCCCACTAATGGTATGTACAGCCTGTGCCTGATAGTGCCTGTACTGCACTGGCTGCACCTTATATTCCAAAATCCTGATGTTTGGTTCCCTTTAACTGATACAATCTCCAGTTCAGTTATTACATGAAATAGGTAAGTACATTTGTCAGATCTCCCCAGATATTATAATCTGACTTCTGCATAGCGCTGCAACTTGAGGACCTTGAAAATCCTTTTGTCATAAAGGTGATACAAGTGACTAACCTCCATCTTCTTGTCCCCTCTTGAGGTTGAGGTAGCCGGACGTTTGCTTTTCAATTTCTAGAAGAACATATAAAAAATATATAATTCTTTATTTTATTCACATTTCAAGTACATTTATAATTAACGGTAATGTAATATTGTAGCAGAGAGGCCCCCGGACATATTAATGCAATACTTCATGTCCTACAATAGGTTTTCCTTTGTGGGTAATCTGAGGCCACATTGTATTTTAGACTTCCTTTCAGGAGCAGGGTGGGGTAGCTTTGGTTATTTAAAGCAAATCATAGGCATTACAAGGACACTTGAAATCATGTAACCACCAAGGCCAGAAAAGATCAGGTTCTATCTGAGATAGAGATTATATATATATCTATATCTCCTCAGTGGGAGGTTTAAAAGTAGGGATCCACTTTTATCTGTGCCCTCTATGGATTTTGAGCAGACATTACTGAGATCCACATGCCTTGTACTACTTTATTTACCATTTACTATGATGACTACTGGCATTTATGTCATGTCACAGCCCTGCATGCTGTTAAGCCCTATATACACGTTTGTTAGAGGTCAGCTAAACATTGTTGGGGGCTCCTTTACACATTAGAGTATTACTCGAGCCCATCCATAAAAGTGGGTTCGGTGACTAATAATTTAATGTGTACTGAGACCTCTTCATGACACATGACGTACATCACGTACACTGGGTACAAAATGGATACAGCCGCACACTAAATGCCATCAATGTATAAGGTAACTCTGGTACTGCATTACTGCTAAATGAAAAAACGAGATTTTTAGTTTATGAATTGGCCAATGCATGTAAGCCCGGAAACCAACGGCAAGGTAAATCTCAATATTCCGGGTCCCTAACTAAAATGCCACTATATAGGTTAAAAACATCCTTGTCTGGGCAGCTAGACTAAAAATCTAACTTGAAATGCCACTATCTGGACTAGTACCAGGAGTCCTAGCTGCCCAGACATGGAGGTTAGTCCACATAGTGGCATTTCAAGTTAGATTTTTAGTCTAGCTGCCCAGACAAGGATGTTTTTAACCTAGATAGTGGCATTTTAGTTAGGGACCCGGAATATTGAGATTTACCTTGCCGTTGGTTTCCTGGCTTACATGCATTGGCCAATTCATAAACTAAAAATCTCATTTTTTTCATATAGCAGTAATGCAGTACCAGAGTTCCCTTATACATTGATGGCATTTAGTGTGCGGCTGTATCCGTTTTGTATTTGCTAGGTTTTTTCAGCTGGCACCTATACACACTTGTAGGATGTGCAGGTCAGTTTTTTGAAATGTACACTGGGTACGTCATGGATCGTGTAACAGCTGAGATGTGTGCCTACCAAGCGCAAGTGGAATTGCTCTCCACCCGCGCCTATTAACCCCTTACAACTCGCTGCCAAAATCTGACATTGAAATGTAAGAGCGCGCCGCCATTATCATAACTTAGTCACCCTCATCGGAAGTCACGTGACGTGATCACGTGTCTTCCAATGGATGCCATGGTAGCACAGGGTCATGTGATGACTCCTGTAGCTATCATGAGTCACTTTTTCTCACTGCCGGCAGACTGCTGTGTGTGAGAGTAAAGCCACTTTTCTCCAGATCTCAGCTGTGTGGCTGTGATCTCGAGAAATGGAAGAGCAATCAGACTGCTGATCGTTATAGTCCCCTATGGGACCTAGTAAAATAAAAAAAAGTTATAGAAGTTTTAAAAAATGTAAAAAAAATAAAAGTTCAAATCACCCCCCCTTTTGGCCCATTGAAAATTAAAGGGTTAAAAAAAAATATACACATATTTGGTATTGCCGCGTTCAGAAACGTCCGAACTATCAAAATATAAAATGAATTAATCTGATCGGTAAACGGCGTAGCGACAAAAAAAATTCCAAATGCCAAAATTACGTTTTTTTGGTCGCCGCAAATTTAGCGCAAAATGCAATAACAGGCGATCAAAACGTAGCATCTGCGCAAAAATGGTATAATTAAAAACGTCAGCTCAAGACGCAAAAACTAAACCATCACTGAGCCATAGATGCAGAAAAATGAGAACACTATGGGATTCAGAAAATGGCGCTAAAAATGCGCCTTTTTTTACAAACTTGTGAATTGTTTTTAACCCCATAGATAAAAGTAAACCTATACATGTTTAATATCTACAAACTCGCACTGAGACATCAGTTTCATCATATAGTGAACATGGTGAATAAAATATTCCAAAAACTATTGTGTGATCACACTTCTTTTGCAGGTTTTTCTGCTCTTAAATTTTTTTTGCTATTTTCCAGTACACTATATGGTAAAAATCATGGTTTCATTTAAAAGTACAGCTTGTCCTGTAAAAACAAACAAACATGTACATATATGGCAAGATTGACGGAAATATAAAAAAGTTATGGCTCTCGGCAGAAGGGGAGCAGATAATAAAACAAAAATGGAAAATCGCCAGGGGGTGAAGGGGTTAATGTTAACCAATAAATTAGCATATAATAATATAGTTACATTGTTATTAACATTTACAGACGAATGGACCACGACATGGCTATTGTTAGTATATTGGTCTCAGTATGCCTGTAGAACTACATTACTACACTCTGGCTGGCCCTTTAATGCAGCATTCTCTGAATGGCAGTGCTCTGTGCCATTATAAACTCTTTCCTCTCTGCTACATAAACAAGTTAGAGATTACAGAGAATAAATTATGGCCACACACGTCTACTGCTCCCAAGTAAAATGTGCACATCTCTGCAAAAGAATATTATTAATTTTATCCCTAAACGTGGCTACATGTACATCATTTCAGATTTCCAAACCCTACTTTCAGCCTGAAACATTTTTAGTACTAAAATCTGTGTGAAGTCTAGAACTGCCTCCTATTATTACTAGTCAAACCCTAAAGGCTGCTTTACACCAGACAATCTATCGTGCGATAGATCGTCGGGGTCACGGTTTTTGTGACGCACATCCGGCATCGCTGGCGATGCCGGCCTGTGTGACACCTCCTAGCGACGCAGTATCGCTCACAAATCGTGAGTCGGGTACTGCTCGTTAGGTTCCATAATATCGTTTAATTTGGTTGATCATCGTTTCCGTGGTAGCACACGCCGCTCCGTGTGACACCACGGGAACGATGACCAGCTCACCTGCCTCCCGCGGCCGCCGCCGGCTCTATGTGGAAGGAAGGAGGTGGGCGGGATGTTTACATCCTGCTCATCTCCGCCCCTCCGCTTCTATTGGCCGGCGGCCGTGTGACGTCGCTGTGACGCCGAACGTCCCTCCCACTTCAGGAAGTGGACGTTCGCCGCCCACAGCGAGGTCGCACGAGAGGTAAGTATGTGTGACGGGGGTTACTGACTTTGTGCGACACGGGCAGCGATTTGCCCGTGACGCAGAAAGGACGGGGGCGGGTACGATCGATTGTGAAATCGCACAATCGATCGTACCATGTAAAGCAGGCTTAAGACTACCCCTAATTGTTACCTACCACTAACATAACCCTGAGACTACCCTAATTGTTATATACTACTGACCTACGGTAATCCCGAGACAACCCCTGATTGTTACCTACCACTAATGTAACCCTGACACTATCCTACTTGTTATATACCGTACTACTGACATAACCGTGAGACTACCCTAATTATTATATACTACAGACCTCACCCTGAGACTACCCCAAATTGTTACCTGCCACTAATGTAACCCTGAGACTACCCTTATTGTTATATACTGCTGGACTAACCTCGAGACTACCCCTAGTTTGTAGATATTACTGACCTAACCCTGAGACTACCCTAATTGTTACCTACCACTAACATAACCCTGGGACTACCCTAATTATTATATACTACTGACCTACGGTAATCCCGACACTACCCCTGATTGTTACCTACCAATAATGTAACCCTGACACTATCCTACTTGTTATATACCGTACTACAGACCTAACCCCGAGACTACCCCAAAGTGTTACCTGCCACTAACGTAACCCTGAGACTACCCTTATTGTTATATACCGCTGGACTAACCTCGAGACTACCCCTAGTTTGTATATATTACTGACCTAACCCTGAGACTTCCCTAATTGTTACCTACCACTAACATAATCCTGAGACTACCCTAATTGTTATATACTACTGACCTACGGTAATCCCGAGACTACCCCTGATTGTTACCTACCAATAATGTAACCCTGACACTATCCTACTTGTTATATACCGTACTACAGACCTAACCCTGAGACTACCTCAAAGTGTTACCTGCCACTAAAGTAACCCTGAGACTACCCTTATTGTTATATACCGCTGGACTAACCTCGAGACTACCCCTAGTTTGTATATATTACTGACCTAACCCTGAGACTACCCTAATTGTTACCTACCACTAACATAATCCTGAGACTACCCTAATTGTTATATACTACTGACCTACGGTAATCCCGAGACTACCACTGATTGTTACCTACCAATAATGTAACCCTGACACTATCCTACTTGTTATATACCGTACTACAGACCTAACCCTGAGACTACCCCAAAGTGTTACCTGCCACTAACGTAACCCTGAGACTACCCTTATTGTTATATACTGCTGAACTAACCCTGAGACTACCCCTAATTTGTATATATTACTGACCTAACCCTGAGACTACCCTAATTGTTACCTATTACTAATGTAACCCTAAAGGGTGCTTTACACGCTGCAACATCGCTAGCGATCTCGTTAGCGATGTGACACGCCAGATCGCAGATGCGATCTGCCAAAATCGCACATGTGACCGGCGCTATAAAAACCAACCTATGTGCGATCTTGGCAGATCGCATGTCACATCACTAACGAGATCGCTAGCGATGTCGCAGCGTGTAAAGCACCCTTAAGACTGTCCTGCTTGTAATATACTACTGACCTAACCCTGAGATTAACCTAATTGTTATCTTCTACTAACATAACCCTGAGATTGCCCTACTTGTTATACGAGAGGCGATCCAAAAATAATGATAATCGGTTATTTCTATTGCACACAGAAATTAAAATATAATGTTTTCTTCTCTCTTAGGTACCTACCCACTAGTCCAGGAAAAAAAAATCACTTAAATAGGCCACGATTCCCGGGAGCTACATTCATTTGAATATGAACTGCCGAGGAGTGAACATCAAAATGGAAAAAAACGAGCTCAGAGCTGTCATCAAATACCTCTGCTTGAAAAAAATGACTACCAAAGACATACACAGCAACTTGGTGGAAACATTGGGGGACTCTTCTCCTCCATATTCCACAGTTGCACGCTGGGCCAAGGAATTTAAGCTGGGAAGAACATCGACGGAAGATGAACATCGTGAAGGATGCCCATCCACGTCCTTCAATGAAGAAAACGTGAAAAAAGTTGAAGAAGTTGTACTGGCAGATCTAAGAGTGACTATCAGGCATGTAGCTGAGGTCACAGGGATCTCATATGGCAGTATTCAAAGAATCCGTGCAAAAGAATTGCATATGAGAAAGGTCTCCGCGCGTTGGGTGCCAAAAATGTTAATCGATGAGCAAAACAAGAAACGAGTTGACATTTCAATAGCAAATCTCGAAAAGTTCTAAGCAGACAAGGAGAATTTTTTTGTCACATTTTTGACCATGGACGAGACCTGGATCCACCACTTTGATCCCGAAACTAAACAACAATCGATGACATGGAAACGAGCCGACGAACCGACGACGAAGAAATTCAAAGTGTCAAGCTCAGCAGGGAAGGTTATGGCGTCCGTTTTTTGGAACGCTGAAGGAATTATTATGGTGGACTATTTGGAGAAGGGAGCCACTATTACGGGCTACTACTACACAGAACAATTAAGAAGATTGCGGGAGGCTATCAAGGAGAAAAGGCGTGGCAAACTGCGGGCTGGAGTGTTGTTTCACCAAGATAATGCGCCGGCTCACAAAGCTGCAGTTGCCATGGCAACCATTCAAGAAATGGGCTTTGAACTGGTGTAACACCCCCCCTATTCGCCAGCTCTAGCCCCCAGTGACTTCTTTCTCTTTCCTCGCCTCAAGAAACACCTCCGGTGCAAGAAATTTGACGACAATAGCGACGTGATAACCGCTGTTGGGGTTTTTTTTGAGGGGCAAGATCAAGAATTTTTTTCAAAGGGAATTCTAAGTTTAGAAAAGAGATGGACTAAATGTATAGACTTGTTAGGAGACTATGTAGGAAAATATATATATTTTTTTTAATATATTCATTGTGTTTATTATTGATTAGCATTACTTTTGGATCGCCCCTCGTATACCACTGACCTAACCCTGAGATTACCCTAATTGTTACCTACTACTAATGTACCCTGAGACTTCCCTACTTGCTATATACTACTAAACAAACCCTGAGGCTACTCCTAATTGTTATATACTACTGACCTAACAACGAGACTAACCCTATTTGTTACCTACCACTAACGTAACCCTGAGATTACCCTAATTGTTTTATACTACTGAACTAACCCTGAGACTAACACTAATTGTTATATACTACTGACCTAACCCCAAGACTACCCCAATTGTTACCTACCCCTAAACGTAACCCTGAGACTATCCTTGTAATATACTACTGACCTAACCATGAGACTACCCTAACTGTTATATACTACTGATCTTCCCTGAGACTACCCTAATTGTTATATACTGCTGAACTAACACTGAGACTACCCCTAATTGGTATATATCACTGACCTAACCCTGAGACTACCCTAGTTTTTACCTCCTACTAAGGTAACCCTGAGACAATCCTACTTGTAGTATACTACTAACCTAACCCTGAGACTAGCCCTAATTGTTACTTACTACTAACCTTACACTGAGACTACCTTAATTATTACTACTAACATAACCCTAAAACTATCCTACTTGTAATATACTACTAACCTAACCCTGAGACTACCCTAATTGTTATACACTACTAATGTAACCGTGAGACTACCCTAATTGTTATCTTCTATTAACCTAACCTAACCCTTAGAGTGCCTGTAATTATCACCTACTATTCACCTAACCATAAGGCTACCCCTATTTCAAAACTCTAATGATAATTTCACTTGGAAACATTTTTGACAAATCTGTGCAAAACCATGAACTCCTATTATTGCTAACCTATATCTGAGAAGACCCCTAATTGTTACCTACTACTAACCAAACCCTGAGAATACCCTAATTGTTATATACTGTTAACTGAAGTCTGAGACTACCAATAATGTTACCTTCCACTAATGATAACCTTAAAAAATGTTTTCCTTCCACTAACTTAACACTGAGACTATTTGTTATATACTACTAAACTAGCCCTGAGACTAACCTTAATTGATACCTACTACTAAGCTAACTCTTAGAATACTTATTGTTACTCACTACTAACTTAACTCTGAGACCACCCCTAATTATCATTTACAATTTATCTAACCCACAGACTACCCCTAATTTTTACTGACTATTAACCTAACCCTGAGACAATCCCTTAGGCTAGGGTCACACAACCATAGATTCTCACATCCGAGAGAATTGAATCGATTATGCCAATGTAATGACACTCTGATCAAACTCTGATCATAGTTAGATCTGAATGTTTGCATAGTATGATCCGATTCTCTTTTGTGAGAGAATTGGGGCACACTGTGAAGATTGAGAACAAAATTTCTCCATCTTCTACATTGTGTTATTGCGACTAAATTGGACTGCACTGTAATGTTAGTGCAGACCGATAATTTCCACGCACCCATAGACTTGAATGGGCCAGTCTCATCCAACAGATTCTGTCAGTGAAAAAAATCGGTCATCAGCATTGCCCTATTCAATAACATTGCACCGATTGCTATCCGATAAAGAAAACAGATAGCACTTGTCTGATTTACAGTATATGGTGGCGTGAGCAACCCCTAATTGTTATATACTATTACCCTAACCCTGATACTACCCCTAATGATCTACTTCATTCCTAATCCAGAGCCTAACCCTAATGGTTACCTGCTACTCACCTAACTTTGGAATCAGACCTAATTGCTACCTACTACTAATCTAACCCTTAAGCCTGCTTTACACCTTACGATTAAGCATACGATATCGTATGCGATCGTACCCGCCCCCATCGTATGTGTGGCACGTTCAATTTGTTGACCGTGTCGCACAAACAATTTTTTCCCATCACAAGTACTTACCCTTCCATACGACCTCGCTGTGGGCGGCGAACATCCACTTCGTGGAGTGGGAGGGACGTTCGGCGTCACATCGATGTCACGCGGCAGCCAGCTAATAGAAGCAGAGGGGCGGAGATGAGTGGGACGTAAACATCCCGCCCACCTTCCTTCCGCATTGCCGGTGGGAGCCGCGGGACGCAGGTAAGCTGCAGTTCATCGTTCCCGGGGTGTCACATACTGCGATGTGTGCTGCCTCAGGAACATTGAACAACCCGACGTACAATTTTTAGTAATTGAACAACGTGCATGCGATGAACGGTTTTTCGCTCAATCGCACGTAGGTTTTACACACTACAATATTACTTACGATGCCGGATGTGCGTCATTTACGACGTGACCCCGCCGTCACATCGTAAGATTTATTGTAGCGTGTAAAGCCCGCTTAAGACTATTAAATGGGAACTGTACTTTCAGTACACTTTACATAATTCCATAGTGCAGATCAATATATGAACGTTTGTAATATATCTTATAAGAGAAATCTGTTTCTTTAGATACTTTTGAGCCATTTCTGCCTCTCCTCCCTGCCTATTCAACTCACCATACATTCTGAGGGGGAGAAACAGCTCAACGCCATCTTGTCCAAGGGGCAAGAATTCAAGGCAAGATGGTCTGCTAACACAGTAGTGCATCAGACTTCACCTCCTATTATACATTATGGAGAGAAAGAAGACAAGGGAAGTGAGGAGCAGAGTGAGAAAACAGGTGGCAGAAGACACAGAAACAGTGTGCTGAGCTATTTAACAAGTCTTTAACCTCATTCCAGAAGTGTATTCACACTGACACTGCTCTACTGTACTACTGTATAATTTCCTCCACACTGCTACTTCTATTTATGTGCTAACTAATGAATGTAGAGCAGGAGTCTCTCTCTGTGTGCTGTGCCGTGCATAGTAGCCATCATAGCAGCAAGTCTCCTCTCACCAGCTCAGCGTCAACTACAAATTATTGGATACAGCCTTTAATGGGAAAAACTGGTGAAAATGCAAGATACAAGACATTAACCAGAGATACTGTAATTACTCATGTACATGCTTGACAGCTTACTCTGAAAAGTTACTTGAAAGTATAGTCACCCTTGCAACCTAATATTAACCTAATCTTAAAATTCCCCTAATTCTTACCACTAATCTAACAGAAAAAAATGGGCATCTCACCTGATATAATAGTAGAGGCGAAGGTAATAGGCTGTTATATGGAATGGTGTGAATGGTACCTTATGAAAGTATGTGTGTATCTTGAATACTGGGCAGCCACCCCACGGATGTTTGGTGGGTTAGTAAGTCTCACATGGAGATTTTCACAAACTTTGCCAACTGCCATGGCGGCACCAGGTTCTTTTCAGATTACAGATTCTAAAGCCTGCTTTACACGTTGCAATTTCGCATACGATATCGTATGCGATTTGCAACGCCCCCATCGTATGTGTGGCATGTTCAATTTGTCGCACAAACGATTAACCCCCGTCACACATACTTACCTTCCATACAACCTTGATGTGGGCGGCGAACGTCCACTTCCTGGAGGGGGGGGGACGTTCGGCGTCACATCGACGGCCGGCCAATAGAAGCGGAGATGCGGAGCTGAGCGGGACATAAACATCCCGTCCACCTCCTTCCTTCCGCATTGTGGGCCGGGAGCCGCAGGACGCTGGTAAGATTTGTTCATCGTTCCCGGGGTGTCACACACTGCGATGTGTGCTACCCCGGGTACGATGAACAATCTGACGTGCAATTCTAGAGAAAGGTACGATGTGTATGCGATGAACGTTTTACCATTCAATCGCAATCGCACGTAGCTGTTACACACTACAATGTACCTTACAATGCCGGATGTGCGTCACTTATGACGTAACCCCGCCGACACATTGTAAAATACATTGCAGCGTGTAAAGCAGGCTTAAGACTCAGCCTGAGAAATTCTATGGTGTGTGGCATCAACGCAGGCAGACTTGAGCGCTGACTCATAGGCAGGCTAGGAACAGTTAATCTCTGCTAGTCTGCTTGTTAGTCTCCTTTGATCACATGTTGTGGGGACGCCAATCACATCTGCTCTCCTCCTATTTATGCTGGCTGAATCCTTCCATCTATGTCAGCTAGAGTTTATCCTAGTTCGTCTGGTGATGTGTGATGTTCCAGACTATCAGGTTGAAGTAGTGCTTATTGCTTTGTGCAGTTGTGGAGTTTACCCCTGTTGTCTTTTGTAGCTACCTTCCTGTTCTTGTTTTCCTTCTGAATATCTTATTCTCTAATCCTGTGTATGTGTGCAGTGTGTGAGCGCTTTGGTTTTCCCTTGCCTGTCTTTATCTGTGATTAACCTCATACTCCTGCCCCGTCCTTCCCTGGGTGAGGGGATGTATCAGGAGCAAAGCTAGGAACGGGACTTAGGTGTCTCTACCATTAGGACTAACCCTGGGGTTAGGGATAGCATGGAACCCCTAGCATGACAGACAGCCAAGGGAACCCTATCCTTCATTATCTAACAGTCACATCGTGACCGTAAGTGGTTGTTTCATTAGTATTTTGCCCTTGTGCTGCCCCCACCTATATCATGTGGTGGCCTGATGCATTCTATTATGCATTTGTGTCTGAACATGATGTAAGTATTTTTGTTATTGTTTTTCTCTTCTGTGATGTTTTTATTAATTGTTGTTCTTTTTTTCAGTGAATTGTGTTTCAACTACTAACCTAACCTGAAAAACCCTCGAACTGTTGTTAAATTAATAGTGAGACTAGCCCTAATTGTTTATTAAAGTGGTTGTCCACAACCTGTACAAACCCTTCTGAAATGCTGTAGTCCCCTTTCTTAACCCCTTAACGACCCATGACGTACTGGGTACGTCATGGATCATGTGAGGTTAATCCCCGCCCCCTGCCGTGGGCAGGTCACGGCGATCTGCGCATATATCAGCTGTTTTCAACAGCTGACATGTGTGCCTGCTAATCGCGAGTGGAATCGCTTCCACCCATGATTATTAACCTCTTACATCTCGCTGCCCAAATCTGGCAGCGAGATGTATATGCGTGCCGCCATTACAGTGACTTACCCCGCCCCCATCGGAAGTCACGTGACTTTGGTGGTTGCCATGGTAGCACAGGGTCATGTGATGACGCCTGTAGCTAACATGAGTCACTTCTTCTCAATGCCGGAATACAGCCGGCATTGAAAGTAAAGCACCATATCTGCAGTTCTCAGCTATGTAGCTGTAACCTGGAGATATGGCAGAGTGATCAGATTGCTGATAGCTATAGCCCCCTAGGGGGACTAGTAAAATAAAAAAAAGTTAAAAAAAAGTTTAAAAAAGTAAAAAAAAATAAAAACCCCTAAAAGTTCAAATCACCCCCCTTTCACCCCATTGAAAATTAAAAGTGCGCAAAAATGGTACAGTTAAAAACGTCAGCTCGAGACGCAAAAAATAAGCCGTCACTGAGCAATAGATCCAGAAAAATGAGAACACTATGGGTTTCGGAAAATGGCGAAAAACATGCGCCACTTTTTTGGACAAGCTTGTGAATTTTTTTAACCCCTTAAATACAAGTAAACCTATTCATGTTTGGTGTCTTCAAACTCTCACCGACCTCAGGCATCACAATGACACATCAGTTTTACCATATAGTGAACACAGTGAATAAAATATTCCAAAAACTATTGTGTGATCACACTTTTTTTGCAATTTTTCCGCACTTGGAATTTTTTTGCCGTTTTTCAGTACACTATATGGTAAAACTTATGCTTTTCTTTAAAAGTACAACTCGTCCCGCAAAAAACAAGCCCTCATATGGCAAGATTGATGGAAAAATAAAAAAGTTACGGCTCTCGGACGAAAGAGAGGAAAAAAAACAAAACGGAAAAACGCAAAATGCTGAAGGGGTTAAAAAAACCCTAACAAACTTATTCTCACCTATCGCACCGGCATTTGTTACAATGATGTTGGAGATGAGTCTCCTAGTGAGACACGTGAGCACAACCAACTATTAGATGTCTCTAGATGGGCTGCAGCGCTCACACTCCTATCGGACGTCTATGTTTTGTTCTATGGAAGTGTGAGCGCTGCAGATTGTCAGGGGCCACTGACTGGCTGCAGTGCTCAAGTGACTAAACAATGTTATGCGAGCCCTGTGAGAATCAGTGTTGACAAAAAAAGTGGTGACAGGTTCCCTTTAAGAAGGGGTTGTCTAAATATTGGACAACTGGGTTTTCTGAGCTTCAGTTCAAATTTCTACCCTCAATGTAACTACAGATTGGGGAATACATTTTTATATATAGTCAACACATGACTGTCTGTATGCAAATCACATACCGGCGGTCACGTGATCTGACTATAGATAGAGGGGTATCCTGACCGTGTTCATAAAGTATGATGTCAGGATCTGCGAATTTGCAGTCACACAGAGTGGAGGCAGAAATGTAGCTTAAGGCTATGTGCGCACTAGGCCGTTTTACCCGCGGATTTACCCGCGGATTAGCTGCGGAAATTTCTTGAGAAATCTTTGAAATCTTTCTGCAGACATTTCCCAGTAAAACCTATGGGAACAAAAAATAGCTGTGCGCACACTGCGGATTTTTCTCAAGAAAATTTCTTGAGAGAATGATCATGTCCATTATTTTCCGCAGGTAGCTGCGGTATACCCCCGGAATTTCACTCCATTCACTGTAATGTAATCGCGAAATTCCGGGGGTATATCGCAGGTAGCAAATGATGTGCAGTATACTCCCAGTATAGCCGCGATTTACCTGCGGTAATGTACATCGCTGCCTGCGGTTTTGCAGGGAGGGATGTCATTATGACAGAAGAGGAAGAGGAGCAGAGTAAACACAGACGTCACACTCCCTGGACGCCGCACAGAAGCACTTCCGTGTGACGTCCAGCGGGTGCCTGTGCAGTCTGTGTCCCGCTCCGGCCCCGCCGCTGCCTGCACTGCAGTGTGTCATTGTCTGCCCGCAGTGTCAGCAGCTTGTCACGCTGCAGCGCAGGCAAACACTGACACACAGCAGTGCGGGCAGCCGCGGGGATGCCGAGCGCTGCTGTCAGGAGGTGAGATGAGATCATTACCTGCTGTGACGATCTCCTGCCTTCTGACGTCACCGCGGTCACTGCTGTCTATGCCCGTCTCGCGAGCGGCCCGAGACTGTCACTAGCGGTGACGTCACGGGCTCTCACGATACTGCTGACAACGCGGCGGGCATAGAAGGTAGTGACAGCGCTGATAGCAGGACTGCAGGAGATCATCACAGCAGGTAATGATCTCATCTATCCTCCTGACAGCAGCGCTCCCGTCATCCCCTGCAGTGACCTGGGCTATTGATGTTAGCTCAGGTCACTGCATTGCTCTCCCAGCCAATGGGGAACATTCTGTTCTTCATTGAATAAGACAGTGACTATGGTATGGATTGCCGTGGGACCCCCCCCTTATTGGATTACGCCGGACGTGGAATTGGTGAAAGAGGGAATGTGGGGAGTGTTTTTTCAAATAAAACTTTTTTTGTTGTCTATTTTTTATTTCTTACTGACTGGGTTGGTGATCTCGGGTATCCGATAGACGCGTGACATCACGAACCCCAGGGCTTGATGCCAGGTGACATTACACATCTGGCATCAACCCCATATATTACCTCGTTTGCCAACGCACCAGGGCAACGGGATGAGTTGGGGCAAAGCGCCAGGAATGGCACGTCTAATGGATGTACCACTTCTGGGGCGGCTGCGGCCTGCTATTTTTAGGCTGGGGAGTGTCCAATAACAGTGGACCTCCCTAGTCTGAGAATATCAGACCACAGCTGTCCGCTTTACCTTGGCTGGTGATCCAATTTGGGGGGGACCCCACGTTTTTTGTTTTAAATTATTTATTTAATGTAAAATAACAGCGTGGGGTGCCCTCTATTTTGGATTACCAGCCAAGGTGAAGCTGCCAGCTGTGGTTTGCAGGCTGCAGCCGTCTGCTTTACCCTAGCTGGCTACAAAAGATGGGGGGACCTCGCGTGTTTTTTTTTTTTTAATTATTTATTTATTTTATGGCTAAATACAAGGCTAGGCACCCTTTAGTGCCACATGAAAGTCACTAAAGGGTGCCAGGTTAGAATATGCGGGCTGGTGGGACATTATATAGGTCTTTCTCATCTATCTATCTATCTATTCATCTATCCATCTTTCCCTCTATCCATTATCTGTCTATCGATTATCTATCTATTATCTATATTATTTATTGCAGTAGTTACAGCATAAAAAAAACCGCAGGGACCAACCTGCGGAAAAACCACGGCAAATCCGCGGCAAAAACGCATGTGTTTTTCCTGCGGATTTGGTGCGGTTTTTTACCGCAGGTGCGGTAATCTTCAACTCCCAGAAGTTTCTCAAGAAATTTTCTTGAGAAAAATCACTTTTCTAGTGCGCATATAGCCTAAGCTTGGAAACTCCTCCGTAGATTCTGCTGCAGTTTTCATAAAATGTGTCCAGACCCATCAAACCTTCCTAATTTTATATATATATATATATACACACACACACACATTATATCTGGTGCAACCTTTTCAAGCCCTGATGGTACCTTGATTATTTGTCACCTAGCTTTCGAAGAACAGCCCGCCTACATGGTGAGGTTGGAGAGCTTTACATTTGACAGCACTACAGCACACACAAGGGGGGCTACTCACAGGATTGCGGGCTGCAGGGACCCTCTCAGTCACCGTTCCTCCCTGGTGTTGTAAACACATCCCCATCTCACTTGTCTTTGGAGCTGAAGGCAGGGTGTGGAGGATGAAGCCTGTACACAGGGACAGAGAAGAGGGGGGCACAAGGGGTGGGCGTATTCTAAGTCATGTGCTGAGAGTGCCCACTGTCTGAATGCACTGCCACAGACCCAGAGTGATACTGTGCAACTGTCCAAGGGTATGGGCAATAGTACTGTTCATACAGCTAGATACTGCCAGATGGGGTGAGAGTAATTATACTGTGCAACCCCTCGTCTAGATTTAAGACACTTCTACTTAGCTCTGCGTTTCTTTACTGGCAGACGAGTAATATGCGCGCTAATGAACTGTCTATATACACAGCCTGGAGGACGGCACTGTGCAACTATCAAGGCACAGAGAAAGGGTGGCGCTGCTTAAAAACACAGCGAGAGACGTCCTAGTGTGCACAATCAACATACAGTCATGGCCGAAAGTGTTAGCACCCCTGAAATTATTCCAGAAAATTAAATTTTTCGCCCACAAAATTATTGTAATAAAGGCCCTGTCACACACAGAGATAAATCTGCGGCAGATCTGTGGTAGATCTGTGGTTGCAGTGAAATTGTGGACAATCAGTGCCAGGTTTGTGGCTGTGTATAAATGGAACAATATGTCCATGATTTCACTGCAACCACAGATCTGCCAAACATTTATCTGTGTGTAAAGTGGCCTTTACACGTTTTGTTATACACGTTTATTTCCTTTGTGTGTATTGGAACAACACAAAAAAACAGAGAAAAGGAAGATTGTACAATATTTCTCACAAAACTCCAAAAATGGGCCGGACAAAATTATTTGTGCCCTCAATTTGATATTTGGTTGTGCACTCTTTGGAATAAATAACTGCAATCAAATCGCTTCCTATGACCATCTACAAGCTTCTTACACCTCTCAGCTGGAGTTTTGCACCACTCTTCTGTCGCAGGCAGCGGGGCGCTGCGCTCACTAACGCTCGGGTCCAGCGCTGCTGCTGCTGCTCGGTGGCTCGAGCGGTGGGCCGGTTCCAGGGACTCGAGCGGCGCTCCTCGCCCGTGAGTGAAAAGGGGGTGGTTTGTTTGGGGATTTAGTCCGTGACGCCACCCACGGGTTGTGGTGAAGATGGGCACCACCGCTGCTGGTGACGGGGATCCCGGGAGCGATGGTAGGGAGCAGCTGGGATGCTGTTTTCCCCCTCCGTAGGTAGGGGTTGGTGGTCCCGGGGCCCGGTGGTGTGACTGGGAGACAGGATCGGTGAGGTGCAGGGTTGCAGGGGCGGCGCAGCGCGGTGCCGGATGGCACGGGTCTACTCACTCAGCAATTGATGCACAAAGTCTCCGGTAAACCAAACGGCTGGATGGACGGGTCCCGCAGCCGGCTGCAGTGTCTCTCCCCGGACAGGTGATGGCGGCTGTCTTTCCCTGCACCTTTGTGTACTGTCTTGACTACGATGGGTCCCCAACGGTAGTTCGCTCCCTGGTGTATGGATGCCGGAGGAGCCCGTTTTGCCCGCAGGCGCTGGCCCTTGGGTCTCTAGCCGTTGGCGGTGGCTGTATACCCTCACGGTGCGGACGGTTGCCTTCTAACGGGTCTTTGGTTGTTAGGAAACCCCTGGGGTTCCTGTCACACTCGGATTTGACTGTTGATGTCTGTCTTGTGGCTCCAAGCCTAGTCGGGGTCCGATGGCCCTGCCTGTGTGTGCTAGCTTCACTTCGCTCCCCGGTCGGTATCGGCGGGCCACCGCCCGACCCCGGTCCTACGGTTCCGCGTTGATCCACCACTCCTGCAGACGGCCACCACCGTCTGCCAACCTTGCTGTCAGTGCCTGGGCCACCAACCCAGACACTCTCCACTTTACTCCTCTCACTTCAACCTCCTGAACTGATCTGCTCCTTTTCCCGCCTCCAGGCCTGTGAACTCCTCGGTGGGTGGGGCCAACCACCTGGCTCCGCCCCACCTGGTGTGGACATCAGACCCTGGAGGGAGGCAACAAGGGTTTTGTGTTTGGCTAATGTAACTGTCTGGGGGGGTTGGGGGTGTGTGTGTGTGTTACCTGTGACAACCTGGCTAGTCCAGGGCGCCACATTCCCCCTTGGTGAAATGCAGACCGTCTGCGGGCTGCCCGTCCATCACCGGTTTTATTTTTCTTTCAAACTGTAACAATATAAATAACATGTAAACGGTAAACATTTAAAACATAAGCATTCTTTTGGTCACTTTAACGTCGCACATAAAAACATTTTTAATCACAGACGGACGGACGGATGTCTTCCTCTCTCCCACCCAAGCAACCTAGCCCTGATGCTGCCCCTAAGAAGTGGGCAGCACCCCTTGACCCCAGTCCAGGTCCAGCCTGCCCGAGCGGGAACGGGTACGGTAACTCGCACCCGACTGTCACTTCAGGGGACCCCACGTCCAAGGGGGACCCCTTACCCCCGGAGGATGGCCACCGGTCCTGGAGGTGGCCGGGCCCCAGCCTGCTCTGCTGCGGGCCCATCCTCCAATCTACCTCTCCGGAGGCGGCAACGGTATCCATCCCACAACATTATTTACAGGCCTACTAGTTCGTGGGTGGCCTGCCAGCTCTCGGCCATGTCCATGAGGAGTTTCTCATGTGGGTATGGGGGGGTGTTAACGGAACAAGGACAACTCCAGTCCCAACGGGGACGGTTCTCTTTTCGGACGGTAATCAGATGATTTTTTGGTTTGATTCATTTTGCTGAGGGTCCCAACGGGGGACAACGGGATGCAACGGTGGACCGCTGCCTTTACTTTAGGTCATCCTCTTCGTAGACCTGTTCCACCTCGACATCCTGACGGCTAGGTGGAGGAGGGGACTGGGACTCCGCCTGGAAACTACAGCCTTCCCTTACCTTTACATCGAGGGCAAACCAGCCCCTCTCCCCGCAGTGTCGAGTGTAGGACACGAGATCACCTGGCAGCAGGTCCCGGCCTGGGTGGCCCGTCAGCAGATGGTTATGCACATCTCGGCGAGCCACGAACACCTCGGCCTCCAGGCCTGGCTCATAAATAAAGCCGTACCCCCGATGGGGATCAAATCTCCGGACCTGACCTTCATACACCGGGCCCCGTACCCGGAATGTAGCATGACGGAGGTTGTCCTTCTCGCGGATGGAGCGGGCCACCACTTCGGCTCTCTGTCGCTCCCTCTCGGCAATTTCCCGGCCCAGCGGGGTCGGCTCCCTGTCCCAATAAGGGGCGTCTGCATGCCCCCGCGCACGGGTCGGGCCCCGCTGGACTTTCTTCACGCTGCCCACAACTGGCGCCTTTTTTGGAAGGTCCCGCGGTGACATGGCCTGGGGTGCTGCCTCACAGCGGCGACCCGGACGGACCACCAAAGCCGGTACGGACTTAGGTGCGGCCACTTCCGGTGCCGACGGCTCTTCTTCGCGGACGGGCACCTCCCGCTGGATCTTCCATGGCAGCGGTGCGGGTCGTCTGCGGACATTGCTGGCAGGCTGGTCCTCCAGGGCGGACGGCCAGAGCTCCGCTACCGGTGGTGGGGGTAGCGGGCCTAGTGGCGGGGCAGCAGCAGCCGAAATGGATAGCGGGGGAGGCAGAAGGGTGAGCGGGCGCAGACCGGGCCCTTCAGCCGCAGCGACCGGTCCCTCAGGGACACAGGGGCGTGGGTCACCTACCCGCTCCTCCAACTCTGTCTCCATCTCGCGTCTCTGCACGCCCGCCGCCACTTCCGCCATGTCGGCCATCCATTCTTCCACGAGGGACTGCACTTGGGCCTGCAGGCGGCTGCACATCCAAGCGGTCCGAACCTCCACCCACGCCGCTGTTCCTGGCATGGGCTCTGGGGTTTCAGCGGTGCCGGACGGATGGGACATCTTGCGCAGCAGCGTTCCAGGAACCAAATGTTTGCAGAGTCCTGGCGTCCCTGCTTTTATGGCCTCGGTTACATTAGGCAGGCTTTCACCCGCCCCCCCTTGGTTCTCTTTAGCATTTCCGCTTGTTGGGGGCGGGGCTTCGCTTTTCGCGCCTTCCCTGCTCGGGGAAGACACTCGAGCGGGAGATTTTCACGCCAAAGATGACGGCGCTTTCAATTTTTCGGCCAGACACCGCCGGCGGAGACCACAAGGCGCACTTCTACTGGTAAGTAGATCGGTTCAATCCTGTTCGTGACGCCAAGTTGTCGCGGGCGGCGGGGCGCTGCGCTCGCTAACGCTCGGGTCCGGCGCTGCTGCTGCTGCTGCTCGGTGGCTCGAGCGGTGGGCCGGTTCAAGGGACTCGAGCGGCGCTCCTCGCCCGTGAGTGCAAAGGGGGTGGTTTGTTTGGGGATTTAGTCCGTGACGCCACCCACGGGTTGTGGTGAAGATGGGCACCACCGCTGCTGGTGACGGGGATCTCGGGAGCGATGGTAGGGAGCAGCTGGGATGTTGTTTTCCCCCCCCCGTGGGTAGGGGTTGGTGGTCCCGGGGCCCGGTGGTGTGACGGGGAGACAGGGTCGGTGAGGTGCAGGGTTGCAGGGGCAGCGCGGCGCGGTGCCGGATGGCACGGGTGTACTCACTCAGCAATTGATGCACAAAGTCTCCGGTAAACCAAACGGCTGGATGGACGGGTCCCACAGGCGGCTGCAGTGTCTCTGTCCCCGGACAGGTGATGGCGGCTGTCTTTCCCTGCACCTTTGTGTACTGTCTTGACTACGATGGGTCCCCAACGGTAGTCCGCTCCCTGGTGTATGGATGCCGGAGGAGCCCGTTTTGCCCGCAGGCGCTGGCCCTTGGGTCTCTAGTCGTTGGCGGTGGCTGTATATCCTCACGGTGCGGACAGTTGCCTTCTAACGGGTCTTTGGTTGTTAGGAAACCCCTGGGGTTCCTGTCACACTTGGATTTGACTGTTGACGGCGGCTCCAAGCCTAGTCGGGGTCCGATGGCCATGCCTGTGTGTGCTAGCTTCACTTCGCTCCCCGGTCGGTATCGGCGGGCCACCGCCCGACCCCGGTCCTACGGTTCCGCGTTCATCCACCACTCCTGCAGACGGCCACCACCGTCTGCCAACCTTGCTGTCAATGCCTGGGCCACCAACCCAGACACTCTCCACTTTACTCCTCTCACTTCAACCTCCTGAACTGATCTGCTCCTTTTCCCGCCTCCAGGCCTGTGAACTCCTCGGTGGGTGGGGCCAACCACCTGGCTCCGTCCCACCTGGTGTGGACATCAGACCCTGGAGGGAGGCAACAAGGGTTTTGTGTTTGGCTAATGTAACTGTCTGGGGGGGTGGGGGTGGGGGGGTGTGTTACCTGTGACGACCTGGCTAGTCCAGGGCACCACACTTCTTTTGCAAACTGCTCCAAGTCTCTTATATTTGAAGGCGCCTTCTCCCAGCAATTTTAAGATCTCTCCACAAGTGTTCAATAGGATGTAGATCCGGACTCAATACTGGCCACTTCAGAACTCTCCAGCACTTTGTTGCCATCCATTTCTGGGTGTTTCTTGAAGTATGTTTGGAGTTACTGTCCTGCTGAGATGGACGAACTCGAAAATGTTTGGGTTCACCGTGTCCAGCCAGACTTAAAAAAAATAGTCCAGCTCGGGACCAGACTTGAAGCTGGACTTGACCCTAGACACCAAACGCAATGTGCTATAAAATGGTGGTAGTAAGGGCCAGGGGGCTGCAATAGGAAGCAAAACAGGAATAGCAGGACAACTATACCTACCGAGTTTCCATGCAGCTGTCACACTGTTTCCGAGTCCGCTCATTAAACCTTAGAAATATGCACTGCTTCCCCGACCACCCTCGGTGACTTTTTGCAATCAGACTGCCGGCGTGCAGGGTATGAACTTTACGCCCATGTTGTCGTTGACGTTGGCTGGCCAGGACAGCATGACGACTCGTTTCCACAAGGAGACCACCAATCCAGTTTTAATAACGTTTTACTTAACGGTTCATCTTGCTTAACAACAACAGACAGCGGGCACATATCATCTTCCAGCACATTTCAGTTCTACAAAGCATATTCAGATATCTTCTCAATTCCCACTGGGTTGATTCTGATCTTATTCGTCCTGTGAGTTCAAGCACAACAGAGGCTAACATTACAGTCAAATTCATGACAGTCATTTGCACTTCCCTCAGGGGCTTACGTAAAAATCATGGGACTCCTTAACAGAAGTTCTAATTGCCTCTTCTCCCCAAAAATAAAATAAATAATATTCGGTGGAGTAATGAAAAGCATATCTGACAACTTTTCAACCCTTACAGAGTAAATTTCCTCCTATCGAAGCCCCTAGATTCCCCTTTCATTGCAACCATAAAGTATGATGCCAACAAAAAAAGTCCCACAAACATTGTATGATACCCCACAGTGAATTCCTCCATAGTACCCTCCACGCACAGTATCATGACTCCATGTAACCACACTCAACTACCCTGGCAAAGTTTGGTGACCCCAACACAGTATGATCCGCAACTCTGACCACCACACAGCTCTCCACGAAGTATCATGTGCCTACATACAGTATAATGGCCCCACAACTCTTCACATTGTATAATGGCGCCAATTAACCCTCCAAATAATGGTATTATGGCGCCGACACAGCTCTCTGCTCAGTATGATGAAGGAAAGGAGGGTTTTTTTGTACTGAAGAGGTTTTGAAAAAAGCCTAGCAGAAAAAAAAGAGCATGCTTCAGAAAGCAAAAACCCCATCCAAATTTTTTTCTTGAAGCACTTTCTGCTTGAAAACTCATGGTTTTTGAACCCCTGAGACAACTCTGTGCACACATAGCCTGAGGCATTCATGATGCATGTCTTAGTTGATAATGCTTTTTTAATGTTGACTAAATTTGGTCAGGGAGTTCTATTATCTAAAGCAGAAATTAAAAGTCTGTTTAAATTAAAGGGAACCTGTTACCCTGTTACCATGAACATGCAGTCCAATCTGAAGGCACCATGTTAGAGCAGGGGGAGCTTAGCAGACTGACATATGCACTATGAGCACAATCATTAGGCAATTTAGTAAAACTGAGGTTTTATCTTCCTTAGGAGAATATCTAAGTATGCAGCAGTGGTGTAACTAGAGTCCGATGCACCCCAGTGCAAGATTTGGACCTGGGCCCCCTCCTTCTCACATGTTGGTCAGGTTTATGGGGCCTTGTAGCGTTCTAAATACTATAAGGACGTATAAATTGACCCCCCCCTCCCCCATTATATAGTAATGTCCGCATTCTGTATTAATGTCCCCCATCCAGGGCCTCTTCCTGGTATATATGTGGTGCATCCTGGTATATATGTCCTCCATCCTGGTATATATATTCCCCATTCTGGTATATAAGTCCCCCACCCTGGTACATATGCTCCCCATCTTGGTGTATACTGTATGTTCCCCATACTGGGCCTTATCCTGGTATATATGTCCTCCATCCTGGTATATATATTCCCCATTCTGGCATATATGTCCCCAGCCCTGGTACATATGCTCCCCATCTTGGTGTATACTGTATGTTCCCCGTACTGGGCCCATCCTGGTGTACATGTTCCCCATACTGGGCCCTATCCTGGTATATATGTCCTCTATCCTGGTATATATGTTCCTGATACTTTGCCCATCCAGGTATATCTGTCCCCCCCATACTGAGCCCATCCTGGTATATGTTTCCCATATTGGCCCTACCTGGTATATATGTCCCCATCTCGGTATATATGCCTCCTGTTCTGACATGTTTTTATCACATAACAAAATGTAAACAATTCTACTCATGTTATTTCCGCTCCCCTGGGCCACAGTATCCTCTTCAACAGGCAGCACATGACATCACTTCCATGCACCCCCAATCACAGGCGCACCGATGTTAGCTTCTGTCTGGCAGCATGTATTGCTGTGCAGGACCCTGACAGATCTCTGTGCAGGAATACATTTCAGCTGAATGTGCTGTCGAAAACATGCAATCAGCTGAAATATGCGCTGGTACTGATGGGCCCCCTCCACCCCCGGATGTGACCACGATCATTACGCCCCTATTGTTCAGAATTATTATGCAGCTGAATGAAAACGTAAGGTTTTCATTTAAATTGTTTGTTTTCATCTGTTAAAATGAGACTAATGACAACTCAAAATGTAAAAAATGCATTTAAAACAAATATCAGTGACCAATATCGCCTCCTTTTTTTTCGATAATAGTCATAAGCCCTCCACCATCTGTTGAGGATCAATTTTTTTGGGCTCATAGAGGTGGGCTGTTTTCCTTGACTGTAAAGGGTGCTTTACACGAGACGATGTATCACGGTTTTCGTGACACACATCCGGCATCATACACGACGCCGTCTCGTGTGAAACCTCTGAGCGACGCAGTATCGCTCACAAATCGTGAGTCGTGTACTCATTGCTCAGTTTCATAATATCGTTTATTTTTACTTGTGCCGGTTGTTCATCGTTCCCGTGGCAGCACACGACGCTCCGTGTGACACCACGGGAGCGATAAACTCTGCTTACCTGCGTCCCGCGGCTCCTGCTGGCTATGCGGAAGGAAGGAGGTGGGCGGGATATTTACATCCCGCTCATCTCCGCCCCTCCGCTTCTATTGGCCGGCAGCTGTGATGCCGAACGTCCCTCCCCATTCAAGAAGTGGAAGTTTGTCGCCCACAGCGAGGTCGCTCAGCAGGTAAGTACGTGTGACGGAGGTTTCACGACTTTGTACGCCACGAGCAGCGATTTGCCCGTGACGCACAAACGACAGGGGCGGGTACGATCGATCTTGAAATCACACAATTGGTCGTCCCGTGTAAAGCAGGCTTAAAGCTGTGTGCACACGTTGCATTTTTGTATTTTTTATGCATTTTTGAGAGACTTGCAGATTTAATACAAAAAATAATTTCCAGCATGTCAATTCTTTCCCACCCATTCACTTTAATGTAAAGGTAGGATAAATCCAGCGAGCCAGGCTTGTGATGAATAAAAAATATTTTTCTTTATTTCAAACGTAGATTAAAAATCTTTTCAATTGCCAATGATAAAGGTTTAGCCGAAACGCGTCTTGCCGTGCGCTCTACAGCAGTAATTTTTCATCTCTGCCTGTATATGTATTATGCTGCTATTGAAAAGATTTTTAATCTACGTTTGAAATAAAGAAAAAGATTTTTTATTCCTCACAAGCCTGGCTCGCTGGATCTATCCTTCCGTTATAAAAATTGCTGGCAAGAGCTCCTACCATTTATCCGTTGCTGAGCGTCTATATGAAATAGCAGCCTATTCATTGAATCAACGTGGTAAGCTGGCATTTTTTCTTTTTTCATTATTCACTTTAATGAAGTCAGTAAAATGCTATATTAATGCAAGTATAAAAATAATTGCAGATTTGCTGTGTTTTAGCTCCAACATAGACATGGATGGTAACTAAAGGAAATCTAGATAGATAGCATAGATAGACAGACAAATAAATATCAAGCAGATACTGTATATAATTGCACAACCCCCACAACATTTTATAAATTTGCATTACATGTGAAGATTATTGCACAGCTTTCTCAGATTAACATAAATAAATGGGAAAAAAAACGACAAGTGGTCCCCCCCATTTTGATAATCACCAAAGGTAAATCAGACAGCTGCAGGCTGAAATTATCAGTCTGGGAAGGTCCATGGTTATTGGGCCCCTCACAGATTTTAAAATACCAGCCTACAGCCACCCCACAAGTGACACTTCACATTAGATGCTCCAATTCTGGTGCTTCGCCTCAGCTTTTCCCAAGTGCACCGGTGCTTGGAAATCGGGGCAATGGTTTTTGGTGTTGATCTCAGCTGTGTAGTGTCAGCTATCATCAAGTCCTGATGTTCGTAATGGAGAGGTATCTATCAGACAACCCTGTTACTAATCCAGTTTTATATATATATATATATATATGTATATATAAAAAACACAAAAAATTCTTTATTAAAAGTAATCACCTCCCAACATTTCTCATCTCATCGGCTCATAAAACCTTTGAATAATCTGTGCCAATATTTCTTGGCTCAGTCTTGATGTTTCACCCTCTGTCTCTTGTTCAGTGGTGATCGGGTTTCGGCCTCCCTACCTTGGCCATAGCTCTGAGAACTGTACGCCTTGTACTTCTGGGCGCTCCAGAGAAGTTGCAGTTCTGGAATAGGACATCACTGGAGGATAACGACAGTTAACATATGTCCTTTTTTCTCATCTCGTTTTTTTTTTTGTGACCCTGTTGACTATTTGCATTAAAAACTTTGAGGGTTCCGTGATCATGCCCAATTTCAATAGTGCAGCATCCCTCTATAGGACAGAGTCGGGTAAATCCTTTTTCTGGCCTATTTTGCCTGAGTAAAACAAGCTGCCTAATAATTCTGCACACCTTGATAAAGGGTGTTGTATCCTTAGGCCACATCATCCTCATTACACATCACCTGATCTGTGTCATTCAATAAGCATTCAAGTTAATACAGCTTGAAGTAAGAAAATGTGTATAAGGCCCCCTTCACACATCTGTTTAAACAAATACACGTGTTGCAGAGTCTGTTTTTTCCATGCGTGTGTACATACATGTCATTCATGTGTCATCTGTGCTTTTCCGGTATGGTTAGAGGATGAAGGATATGACAAAGCTTCCCCTATATTTTGCAATGTTAAACACAGATGTCATCCGTGTGCTGTACATATTTTTCCCGGACCGATTGAGTTGTATGAGTTCGTGCTGCCGGTTAAAAACGGACATGTCTCTGTGTGGATCACATAAAAACACAGCTCATGTGAAAACGCAGAGGTGTGAAGATCCCCTTAGATTTTAATAAAGATCTGTGTGAATGGGTCTCTGGTCCGTGTGAAAACAGCAGTCACGCGTACCGGAAACATGGTGTGAAGGAGACCTAGAAATGATATAGTCAAAATACTCACTTGTCTAATAATTCTCCATACTGGTAAAAGTGGACATATGCACTTGGTGTGGATATTTATTAATTACATCTGCCTTTGAATAATGTGCAATATGACTAAATGACAGTGACATAACTTGAGCAGAGGCTTGGAGACTGCGAAGAGCGAGTAACCAAAAGCTATATTGAAAAACAAAGGCTCAATGGACAATACATTTTCCCAGTGTTTGAAAACTCATTAAGAGATATTCTGACCTATTTGTGTGAAAGATGCAACAACTTCAGGTGAATGAAGGTGATCTCCGGACCTGGTGTGATCCTCTTAGGTGACATTAGCGTATAGCCTGAGATGCAAGATGCTTATGACCCTTGACTCAGGCTCAGCTGTGAGCATGATCAAAGTGTCAGTCACTGTGCTCCGATTATCTCTCATGCGAGTATCGGATCACAGGTGCAGAGAAGCCGGAGAGAATAATCTCTTCATCTTCTCCAATAAATGTGAAGCGTCCGGCCCCAGTCCCTATGCAGCGTCCTCGCATGTCCCCACTTTCAGGCTCCGGTGGGGGTATCCTCCCTCTCACCTGTCCAGCAGCTCTGCAGCCTCCGGTCCCAGGTCTTTCCATGCGTCCCTCCTCCCAGACCACGGCAGGGGCGTCCTCCCTCTCACCCGTTCGGTGGCTCCAGTCCCTCCTCTTCTGTCCCGGAGTCTGCTACAACCTCTTCCACGCCACCTTTCTTAAAGGGCCAGCGTCCCATTACCCGGAAGCAATACCTGAAGTTATCTACTAGCCGAAAGGTATTTAAGACCGCCTCCCCTGACAGGAGGCGCTTGAGCAACGTTGCGTATAGTGCGTTGCTAGTTCTCAGGTCCCCGTATGTTACTGTGTCTAGTCCCAGTTCTAGTCTTCTGTTGGTAACCTTTGTCTCGTTCTAGAGCCTGCTCTCCACCATTGCCAGTGTAAAGTCACGTCTGAACCATCACCAGAGTACTGCCATGTCTGAGCCCATACCACAGTGCTGCCACACCTGAACCATCACCAGAGTGCTGCCACGCCTGAACCATCACCAGAGTGCTGCCACACCTGAGCAGTCACCACAGTGCCGCCTCATCTCAGCCTTCACCTCTGTGCTGCCGCATCTGTGGACTCCTGCACTGGACATTGAAACTGTAACCGTCCGTAGAGACTATCACCACCGGTCCTTGCTTGCCATGCATTTAGGCCTTCTGTTGGGAGCACCACACAATCCTTGTATAGGGGTTCGCTGCTGGTTGCTCCTTCAGGGGGGTCCGGTGCACAGTCCAGTGGGTCCACCCCTGAACAGTCGCTGCCCCTAGGTGACCGTAACAGCGTGTCTTTGTGTATATCGATGTGATCCGAGTGCAGTGCCATGTTTCCCATAGATTTGTATGGGTGCGAGTGATAGGAGACTCGCCGACAATCTTAGCATGATGCAATGTTTTCCTCAGTCCGATTAGGGCGTATGAAAAAATTGCAGATCTCAGCTGCCTCACTAGTTTAACACTGGGATGAGTGCAATGTGAGATTTTCTGGCATTGCACTCATGTAAGTTATACACTAGTGTACTGTGACTCCGGCAGAAGTCTGTGAAGTTTAGACAGTAGACATTTTCATAGGTTTGGCTCCTCTTTCTCAAATATTTTGAGATAAAATAAAGTAAAAACATGCAGCTCTAACAATAATAAATGTGCCAAAAACAGCTAGAGGGTGGGGCGAACATGCTGAGAGCTCTTTTGTAATATTGTATACAATGTATTTCTTCACTATCTGCATTAACCACTTAGTAACATTTACATAACCTCTGATAGCCCTTAGATGCTACAAAATCCAAGCAGTCAGGCTGGGTACACATATCCGGCTTTTCGCCGGTTTGACGGATGCGGCGCACGCCAGTACAGTGTATACAGTACACTGGCAGCGCAACAGGCGCCAGTCACATGCTGTCATGTGACCGTAGCATGTGATCCGGACGTTGCGGCGCTGCTACTGTACTGTATCATACTGTACTGGCGTGCGCCGCATCCGTGAAACCGGCGAATAGCCGTATATGTGTACCCGGCCTTAGACAGAGGGGAATAGGACCCCATGTCACAATTGCAGTATGCCAATGTGTTGTCATTGTTTCCATTTGGATTGTCCACTACTAGGACAACCTCTTCTGATTCCACGTTTCCCTCAGGTAAAATAAAAAAGCCTATACTCCCCTCCCAAAGGGCACCGTTCCACCAGCTGTGCCGCGGTTTCGGGGCTCCCGTGACGCCACTTGTCCAAAGAGTGCTAGTTCTTATCCTCCCGCCGAAGCACTCACTTCCTGTTGATTGCCCATTTGGACTGATGGCAGGGAGAAAGAAGCCAGCGCTGATTGGACACGGGGCTTGCATGACATCACGTGAGCCCCAGAAACGCGAACCACGGCACCACTGGGACGGCGGATTGTTTAGATAGGAAAAGTATAATGAACCAATTTTTTATTTTTTTAACCTACAAGAAAACCTGATGAAATTCGGACCAAACGCCGAAAAAACTCAGATCAATCCTTCAACAAATCACTGATGAAACCTGGTCAGTTTTTCTTGTACTTGAAAAAACTGAAGTCTGAATGAGGCTTAAGGCTGGCGGTCCCAAAAGCCAAGAGCAGAAGAAAAGAGAAACTTAAAATGACTTTATTTGTTGTTAAAAAGTGCTCAAAGGCATCCCCATAATAATTAATATGGGTCAAATAATACATGCCCATTTACATTTTCCTTAACTATCAATCGATACCTCTATACATATTAGTGTGCTGGACAAAGCCATTGATATCGGCAGGCTCGGACAACATTAGTAATGTGTATTGGGTCCTTAACTCACTATACCAATTTCATAACATGAGAATATCCATTTAACACTAGAAGTCCCAGAAATTTCGAGCTCCCCCCTGAAGTCCCGAAAGAGGGTCAAATGACCAAATACAATAAAATGAATAGAACTAACTAGAAACTAAATGGCTAAACTCAATGGAAAACAACAACCTCCTGTGGTGCGACAGTAATGGCCTTAATTACAGAACAAAAGACGGTGATTATAGGATGTTAGCTAAAATCCTTCAGGTCATGCGACCTATCTCTGGGTTCCAAAGGTAGAAATGTTAAATGACCCTTCTCTGGGACTTCTAGTGTTAAGGGTCTCAGAGTATGGGAACACAAAACAATTTTTCTTTTTTACAGTAATAAATCTATATAAATTAAGAATAGTTCCAACAGCACATACACAGAAAATAAAGATAACAAGTGATTTTTACTGCACACTGAAAGTAAATATAATTAAAACAACCTGTCAGGAAAAGAACAAAATATAGCCATAATTTGAGGGTAAATATAATTTTAAACATCTTTGACAGTATAACTGGAAGTGTGGCTAAAGGGAGAAAATTAAAGGGTTATTGCCATCTCCAAGATCCTATCCCAATATGGAGTAGGTGTAATAGGAATAATATTATCAAATACCTCCAATTAGAAATGTAGTATAGTTCTCCTGATTAGCCATGCCTCTTACCTCATGTGCAGGGCATTGCAGGACCTTAGGTATCCATGGTTATGACCACTAGCAACTAACTGTGACTATATACTGATAGGGAATTTAGATTGTGAGCCCCAATGGGGACAGTGTTGCCAATGTATGTAAAGCCCTGTGGAATTAATAGCGCTATATAAGTGAATATATATATTGTTATATATATGCATGGTCGTAACGATGGATGCCTAAGCTACTGCAATGCCCTTACATAGCTAATCAGGAGAACCACACTATATTTCTAATTGGAGGTATTCACTAATATTATTATTATACCTACTGCATTTTGGGCTAGGATCTTGGAGATGGGAGTTATATTTTCCCAGCAGCTCACTTCCAGTCATTGAGGTGGTGCTGAGGGATTTGTATCGTCGCCATTCACTACACAATGTGAATGCTGTAATTACTTCCCCTGCTCCTTGACTGACATCTTGCTCTGAACAAAGAGCAAGATATACAGGGTAAAACTAAATACAATAAAACAATGTCTGTTGTAAGTAGAGAATACATAGTGGCAAACCGTACGTCCCTGCAAAGTTTGCACATACCAGTACATAGGAGATAGTATATATGCATTAACCAGCCAGTGCCAGCTTTATGTAAACCATATGATGGTGACCGCCGAAAAAACTACAGTCAATTGTCTAAAAATGAGTGAATGGTACTTGATTTGTTGAGTGAAAGTGCATTGTGGTTTAGAAGAAAGTCAAAACACAATTGTATTAAAGGGGTGGTTCACCCATTTTTTTTATTTTCTGTAGGAGTTCTACTTACAATTCTAGGTATTTTCTCCATTGGCTTGTATTTCCAGTTCTGGCACTGAGCGGCGCTATCCTGCACGCTCAGTGCCTGTCACATGACCCCCTGGAGCTGTGGCCGCCAGCATCCTCTTACGTCCCGGCAAGTTCCGAGCTCTCAAACTTGACGGGTACGTCAGAGGAGGCTGGCACCACTCAGATTGAGTGACAGGGCTGTGGGTGGTGACTACCGCACGTCACAGCCCAGCATCGAGGGGAGGAGCCGGAGGACATGTGGAGCCGGCGTCCTGCAGATGGTGAGGCACGGGGCGCCAGTGTGCAGTACAGGGGGGGTTCTTCAGCTGAAATCCCCCCCTGCACGTAAGTATGTGCTCACACTCTCCACCCGCCCGCTCTGCTGCTGAAAAAAAAATAGACAACAAACACATTTTTATTTGAAAAAACACTCCCCAACACATTCCCTCTTTCACCAATTTATTAGAAAGAAAAACAAATCCAGGTCTGGTGTAATACAAGGGGGTCCCACGACGATCCATACCATAGTCAATGTCCCAGTCAATGAAGAACAGAATGTTCCCTATTTGCTGGGAGAGCCGTGCAGTGACCTGAGCTAACATCAATAGGTCAGCCCAGGTCACTGCAGGGCATGACGAGTGCTGCTATCAGGAGGTTAGCGAGGCATATTACCTGAGATGATCGCTGAACTCCTGACCGTAGGTAATGAACTTACTAACCTCCTGACGGTAGCGCTTGTCATCCCCGCGGCTGCTGACACTGCAGTGCGGGCAGTCGCGGGGCTGAGGCTGGAGCAGGACACTGACTGCACGGGCACCCGACGGAAGTCACACGGAAGTGTTTCTGCGTTGCTTCCGGGAATTTTGTGGACCCATTGACTTGTATTGAGTCACGGTTCGTTATTACGGAACAGAATAGGACATGCGCCATAATAACGGAGCGGACATACGGCATCCGATGTTTTTTTTTTTGTAGGATCGGATGCACATGGAAGTGCTACCGTGTACCATCCGATCCTACACAAAAGACATTGAAAAGATGGTCCTGTCTGTGGGTCCGCAAAAAAACAGGAACTGACCAGGACAAATGGAATGGTCATGTGAATGAGCCCACCTGCAGCCATTGCAGCGTGTGCGGGCTGTGAGATCAGGAGTCAGCTGACTCCAGCGCCGGCCGATAAATTCTGTGTCCCGCTGCAGAAGGATCCGGTAAAATAACGGTTGCATGCGCTGCACATTTAATCCACAGGATCCGGTCATATGCGGTTTGCGGATGATACGGACGACACACAGACTAGGCAAGAGGGAAAAAAGCAATCTCATGACCCCTTCACTTTTTTTTCCCCAATTATTTTTTTCACATGTTGCGCCGGCTAATAATCATAATTTCTGTACACACACTCACACACACACACACCACACACTCACACACTTTCCTCCCCTGGTTGTGTGCAGAGCTGGCAGCTTCAGATGTCTCTGTGTGATTTCTCTCAGTGCATCCACACAGGGAAGAGGCAGGGAGGAGGCTTTGGGTGGAGAGGAGAGTGGGGTGTTACACACAGTGGGTGTGTTAGATAAGCTAGACACCGCCCTAGAGCCACAAAGAATTCTGGGACTTGTAGGAACTGAACACAGGAAGTCAGAGGAGAGATTAAGGAAGAAAAAAGGATTTTCAGCTCACCTGACACCCGAAGCCGTAAGATCCTGAGGATGCACGTGGTCCGCTGGTAAGTCCAAACCAGCCAGCAGGTAAAATTGGAAAGGGAAGATCGGACCCAGCACCAATTCCAAAAATATGTTAAAAGTCAAACTTCTTTATTAATACATGGTTAAAAAATTCTTATATGAAGACCATAGTGAGGAGTATGGAACATAGCACTTTACGCGTTTCGGACTTCATAAATTTAAAAACAAAAAACTAGTACTTATGATTAAGGACTAGTTTTTTGTTTTTAAATTTATGAAGTCCGAAACGCGTAAAGTGCTATGTTCCATACTCCTCACTATGGTCTTCATATAAGAATTTTTTAACCATGTATTAATAAAGAAGTTTGACTTTTAACATATTAGAGGAGAGATTAACCCCATCAGAGCTGGAGCCAGCAATGAGCATGTCCTGCTAGTGCACAATAAAAGGTGATTTTGCTGAAAAAAATTAATAGATGTGTTGAGGGGCACATATTAGCAAGATTTATCAGAAAAAAAAAATCAGTTTTGGTAACTGGACAACTTCTTTAACCCCTTCACGACCGCGGGCAGTAAAATTACGTCCTATTTTAACGTGACTTAACGACCAGGGACGTAATTTTACGGCCTAAACTTCATTTGATTGCCGTGGCCATAGCAACATAAACATAGCTGTTTCTTACAGCAGGGGACCTTTGCTTAACCACGGGGGGGGTGGCATCGCCACCCCCTATCGACGATCGATGTGATTGGCTGTTCAAATCTGAACCGCCAACCACATCGTTCGCACTAATTTCGGCAAAAATAATGCCAAAATTACTGCGATACTGTGAGATCCGGCTATGATCTGCTCTAGCAGCTTCAACAAATCATAGCCGGAGCTCTAAAATGTCGCCCCCAGCCCCTGCAGCACTGATTGGAGCGATCGTGCTATGACGCGCAATCGCTCCAATCAGTGTGCAGTGGGGCGGTCTGATCTGCGGGTGGCCGCCCTCCCCAGGCCTGTGCTGGCTTGCGAGCCCTCCCCCAACATGTCTGCAGCGTGCAGTGGCTGGTACTTGTGGTACCACGCCACCGCTGCTGCCGCCGCCATCGCCGTATATGAGGTCACCGCTCCTGCTGCACGTGAGTACTATGCTCACCTTGCAGCCCGTGCGCGCTCCCGTGGTGACCCGTGCGCGCTCCCGTGTTGGCCCCTGCCCGTGCACCCCTGCGATCTGCCCCCCCCAGCCCCGATCTGCCCCCCGACATCCCGATCTGCTCCCCCTGCGATCTGACTGCCTCCCCCATTATCTCTATTCTGCTTCTGCAGCTCCCTCTCCGGTCTCCCCCTCTGCTCTCCCCCCCTCTCCCCCTCTGCTCTCCCCCTACCCCTCTGCTCTCCCCCGACGTCCTCTTACCTGTCTTCACCGGCTCGTCCGAGGTCTTAACTGGCCCGATCACCTCTGCCTCCATCGCTGGGTCCTTCCTGGGCATTCTGCTGATCTGCCCAACGTCCTGCCTGCTGCTCCTGTAAAGCTGTTCCTCTGCAACTCTTCTGGTCAGTGATCCTCTGGGTACTGTGAGTATAACTTTTTTTTTTTCCCTGTATCCTGTCCATTTTTACACCTCATCTGTCCGTGCGTCCCGCCGAGCGCTGATCAGGGATGCAGATAACGTATCTGCATCCCTGCTCAATTTTTGGCATGACTTTTTTTTCCGTATCCCCGACGCTTTTTGTATCGCATCCGTCCGTGCGTCCCGCCGAGCGCTGATCAGGGATGCACATAACGGATCGGCATCCCTGCTCAATTTTAGGCGTGACTTTTTTCCGTATCTGCGACGCTTTTTGTATCGCATCCGTCCGTGCGTCCCGCCAAGCGCTGATCAGGGATGCAGATAACGGATCGGCATCCCTGCTCAATTTTTGGCATGACTTTTTTTCCGTATCCCTGACGCTTTTTGTATCGCATCCGTCCGTGCGTCCCGCCAAGCGCTGATCAGGGATGGACATAACGATTCTGCATCCATGGTCAATTTTTGGCGTGACTTTTTTTTTTTCCGTATCTCTGACGCTTTTTGTATCGCATCCGACCGTGCGTCCTGCAGCGGCCGATTAGTGCACCGCGTCTGTACGTTTGAAAAGTCAAATGGCGTTCCTTCTCTTCTGAGCCCTGCCATGCGCCCAAACAATTACTTTCCACCACATATGAGGTATCTACGTACTCAGGAAAAATTGCACAATACGTTCTATGGCGCAGTTTTTCCTGATACCGTTGTAAAAAAAAAAAGCTACCTGATTGATGCAAAAAATTTGTGGTTAAAAAAAAAAAATAATTTTCACGGTTCAACGTTATCAACTTCTGTGGAGCCCTGGGGGTACAAGGGGCTCACCAAATATCTAGATAAATTCCTTGAGGGGGTCTAGTTCCAAAATTGGGGTAATTTGTGGGGGAGCTCCACTATTTAGGCACCATAGGGGGTCTCCAAACATGACATGGCGTCCACTAATGATTCCAACCAATTTTGCTGTCAAATGGCGTTCCTTCTCTTCTGAGCCCCGCCATGCGACCAAACAATTACTTTCCACCAGTATCTGCGTACTCAGGAGAAATTGCACAATACGTTTTATGGTGCATTTTTTCCTGATACCCTTGTGGAAAAAAAAGCTACCTGGTTCGAGTGACAGTTTTGTGGTGAAAAAAAAAAATTGTATTCCTGGCTCAACATTATCAACTTCTGTAGAGCCCCTTGGGGCTCGCTAAACATCTAGATAAACTCCTTGAGGGGTCTAGTTTCCAAAATGGGGTCACTTGTGGGGGAGCTCCACTGTTTAGGCACCATAGGGGGTCTCCGAACGTGACATGGCGTCCGCTAATGATTCCAACCAATTTTGCTGTCAAATGGCGTTCCTTCTCTTCTGAGCTCCGCCATGCACCCAAACAATTACTTTCCACCACATATGAGGTATCGCCGTACTCAGGAAAAAAAGCACTATAAATTTCATGGTGAATTTTTTCCTGATACCCTTGTGAAAAAAAAGCTACCTAGTTGAAGCAACCGTTTTGTGGTAAAAAAAAATGTTTTTTCTTTTCACGGCTCAAAGTTATAAACTTCTGTGAAGCCCCCAGGGGTTCAAAGTGCACATCAATCATCTAGAAAAATTATTTGAGGGCTCTAGTTTCCAAAATGGGGTCACTTGTGGGGGAGCTCCATTGTTTAGGCAACTCAGGGGGTCTTCAAACCCGACATGGCGTCCGCTAATGAGTGCAGCTAATTTTGCATCCAAAAATTCAAATGGCGCTCCTTCCCTTTCGACCTCTGCCATGCGCACAAACAATTGATTTTTACCACATATGGGATATCAGGGGACTCAGGAGAAAATGCACAGTAAATTGTAGGGTGCACTTTCTCTTTTCTCCCTTGTAAAAATGAAAATTTTATGGCTAAAGTAACATTTTTGTGTTAAAAAGTAAAATTTTCATTTTTTTCTTCCACATTGCTTTGGTTCCTGTGAAGCACCTAAAGGGTTAATAAACTTCTTGGATGTGGTTTTGAGCAGAGTGAGGGGTGCAGATTTTAGAATGGGGTCACTTTTGGGTATTTTCTGTCACCTCGGCCTCTCAAAGTCACCTCAAATATGATGTGGTCCCTAAAAAAAATTATTTTGTTAATTTTGTTGGAAAAATGAGAAATTGCTGACGACCTTTGACCCCTTCTAACTTCCTAACGGAAAAAAAATTTGTTTCGAAAATTGCGCTGATGGAAAGTACACAAGTGGGAAAGTTTATTTATTAACTATTTTGTGTGACATATCTCTCAGATTTATGGGCATACATTTTCAAAGTTTGAAAATTGCGAAATTTTCATAATTTACGCAAAATTTCCTAAATTTTCACAAATAAACGCAAAAAATATCGGCCTAAATTTACCACTGACATGAAGCACAATATGTCACGAAAAAACAATCTCAGAATCGCCAGGATCCGTTGAAGCGTTCCAGAGTTATAACCTGTCAAAGTGACACTGGTCAGAATTGCAAAAAATGGCCCGGTCATTAGGGTGTTTTAGTGGCCGGGGGTGAAGGGGTTAAAGTACATGACTACATTGTACAACATACTGATATGAAACACTGACAGACAGACACATGACAGACATTCTACTGTTAGGCTATGTTCACACAGGGTGTTTTATAGCATGGTTATTGCCTTTGTTTTATGCAAATCGATGCTAATAAAACTCTGTCTTCACAATTCCAGCAAAGCCTATGGGATTCCTGAAATCTCATGCACACACACAAAACACCTGCGTTTTTTTCCTATTTTGTCAATCACATTGGTTTTTGCTCTGTTTTTGAAAGAATTAACATGTCAATTCTTGTCACTGTTTTTGCCGCAGTTTTACCGCGTTTCTTCACCCATACAAATCAATGAGGAAGTGCAAAAATCGTGGCAAAACCGCAGGTTATTTCCAGGCAAAAGATGAGGTTTTGCTGCAGAACAAAACTGAGCAAAAACGCCCTATGTAAACATAGCCTTATCTGCCAGTAAGCATGATCACGCTATTTTAATGTGTGAATAGGGCATCTTTAATCAAGTATACACTGTGTGCACAATTATTAGGCAAATGAGTATTTTGATCACATGATACTTTTTATACATGTTGTCCTACTCCAAGCTGTATAGGCTTGAGAGCCAACTACCAATCAAGTAAATCAGGTGATGTGCATCTCTGTAATGAGGAGGGATGCGGTGTAATGACATCAACACCCTATATAAGGTGTGCTTAATTATTAGGCAACTTCCTTTCCTTTGGCAAAATGGGTCAGAAGAGAGATTTGACGGGCTCTGAAAAGTCCAAAAATGTGAGATGTCTTGCAGAGGGATGCAGCAGTCTTGAAATTGCCAAACATTTGAAGCGTGATCTTCGAACAATCAAGTGTTTCATGGCAAATAGCCAACAGGGTCGCAAGAAGCGTGCTGGGAAAAAAAGGCGCAAAATAACTGCCCATGAATTGAGGAAAATCAAGCGTGAAGCTGCCAAAATGCCATTTGCCACCAGTTTGGGCATATTTCGGAGCTGCAATGTTACTGGAGTATCAAAAAGCACAAGGTGTGCCATACTCAGGGACATGGCCAAGGTAAGGAAGGCTGAAAAACAACCACCTTTGAACAAGAAACATAAAACGTCAAGACTGGGCCAAGAAATATCTTAAGACTGATTTTTCAAAGGTTTTATGGACTGATGAAATGAGAGTGACTCTTGATGGGCCAGATGGATGGGCCAGAGGCTGGATCAGTAAAGGGCAGAGAGCTTCACTCCGACTCAGACACCAGCAAGGTGGAGATGGGGTATTGGTATGGGCTGGTATCATCAAAGAGGAACTTGTTTGACCTTTTCAGGCTGAGGATGAAGTGAAGCTCAACTACCAGACCTACTTCCAGTTTCTGGAAGACAACTTCTTCAAGCAGTAGTACAGGAAGAAGTCGGTATCGTTCAAGAAAAACATGATTTTCATGCAGGACAATCCTCCATCACATGCATCCAACTACTCCACAGCGTGCCTGGCCAGTAAAGGTCTAAAAGATGAAAAAATAATGACATGGCCCCCTTGTTCACCTGATCTGAACCCCATAGAGAACCTGTGGTCCCTCATAAAATGTGAGATCTACAGGGAGGGAAAACAGTCCACCTCTCGGAACAGTCTGGAGGCTGTGGTGGCTGCTGCACGCAATGTTGATCGTAAACAGATCAAGTAACTGACAGAATCTATGGATGGTAGGCTGTTGAGTGTAACCATAAAGAAAGGTGGTTATATAAGTCACTAATTTTTTGGGGTTTTGTTTTTGCATGTCAGAAATGTTTATTTCTAAATTTTGTGCAGTCATATTGGTTTACCTGGTGAAAATAAACAAGTGAGATGGGGATATATTTGGTTTTTATTAAGTTGCCTAATAATTCTGCACAGTAATAGTTACCTGCACAAACAGATATCCTCCTAAGACAGCCAAATCTAAAAACCCCCCACTCCAACTTCCAAAATATTAAGCTTTGATATTTATGAGTCTTTTTGGTTGAGAACATAGTTGTTGATCAATAATAAAAAAAATCCTCTAAAATACAACTTGCCTAATAATTCTGCACACGGTGTAGTCATCAGGTGTCTTGTCTGAGTTTCCTAAAAAATGGAATGCTATAAATAAATGGGCTCCATTTGTACATTTTTTTTTCCTTCTGGCGGTGTCCATCTTTTGAGATGAGCTCAAACACTAGTAGACTACTTTCTTCTGCCCATCTGAAGCGTTTTAAAGAGGTGGTCCAAAGGCTGAAGAAATTTCAATCTACTTATTGCCACAATCTAAACTAATTTCTAATATGGCTGTATTGAAAATTTTCTACCCTTCCGTGACTACACTATTTTAGATTTTTTTCCCCATTAGTTCCTGTCTGATGACACTTCGTTGGAGAATCCCAGTGCATGCTGGGATACTCAAATGAGCCTCAACAGGGGGCAGAGGCTGTGGTCACTGTTACAGCCCCTACCCCCTCCCTGAAACAAAGTGTTATCAGTGACGCTCATTTCAGGGGCTGCTCTGTCCCTCCCTACTCGATATGCAATCTGCAGTGACAGCGCCCCTGCTCTATTGCTGGCTCAGATCAGTGGAGCTGGCAACGACGAGCAGGGTGCAATGTCATTGAGCACAGGGTACTCAGTGGCGCACAAAGACCAGCGCTGCCCCCATAGTGACGTCACTTGTCCCTTCTTATGGTGCACAGCAACCAGGGAGGGACAGAGCAGCCCCTGAAAAGAGCGTCACTGATGACGCTTCATTCCACAAAGGGGGCAGAGGCTGTGACAGTGATCACAGCCCTACTGCCGCTCTGATGACACTTTGTTTGAGTATCCCAGCATGCCTTGGCAATCTGAAATGAAACGTCATCAGAAACAAAGTAGGAAAAAAAAATCAATAGCAGTTAACAAGGGAAGGGTAGGAAATATTTAATACAACTGTATTAGAAATTAGTTTACATTGGATCAATAAATAGCTAGGGATTTAGAGATTGAACTGTCTTCAGCCTTTGGACCACCTCTTTGAATTCTGCATGTGTCTTTGAACACCAATGCTCTATTACAGTTTTATTTGAATTCTGTTTGGTTTATTTTTTGAGTTTAGATTGAAACCCCAGGTAGAAAAACTACATAAACAGGGCCTAAAAGTCACATATCAGGGTGATCATATGTTAAGAGTCTTCTATGACTAACTTTCTTCACTGCCATATCTTCAAGCAAGGCAGGCAATCACAGACACTACAAAAATGCAGTGTGAACAGCGCCTTATGATCTCATCTCAACAATTGAAGTAAATAATTAAGATAAAGTTTTATTGTATTCAAAATATTAAAGTAACATTATTATCAAAAGTGCCTAGATGATGACATCTACTGTCTGAATTGTCTAAACTGCAGATTAGTCTAGAAATAAAAAGCACCTTGTTTTACAGCTTACTGTGAAATGATGAGTTTATTATGAATAAGTAGAGGGTTGAATGACAGGTCTGTCATCTTGAGAGTCAAAAAGGCACATTTTTTAATCAGCATTTTTAGCTATAGTGTTCCTAACTAATTGTCACTCTATGAGTGGACATAACCAGGGATACCTATTCTGTAATGCCCTGCACATGAGGTAAGAGACTTGCTATATCAGGAGAACTATACTACATTTCTAATTGTAGATATTTGCTGAAATTATTATTATTACATCTACTACATAGTGGAATAGGATCTTGGAGATAGGAATACCTCTTTAAATTTTCTTGCCATTTGCAAAGCATAGCCACATCTTAACTTAGGGTGTGACCACTTTTTAAATATTTTTCTTAAATAATCTATAGTATTATAATAAGAACTAACACTGACCGATCAATAAATAAATAAATAAGTAAATAAATTAATAAACAAAATAAATGAAGAATTCAGCCAGCCCTTTCATCTTTTCTTTCTTCACGTCTTGAGGTGTATTTTAAGTCTACACATTTTCTCCAGTATTGTGGTGAGTAGCATGGTGAAACCGTTTATGGGCTGTTAGCTGTGAGCTCTGGCAGAAGCGTTTCCCACATTCTGAACAGATATACGGTTTCTCCCCAGTGTGGGTCCTCAGGTGTTTCACTAGACTATCATGCAGCGTAAATGATTTTCCACACTCTGAACAAGTAAACGGTTTCTCCCCTGTGTGTCTTCTCTGATGCTGAACCAGACCAATGCGTTGGGTAAATCCTTTCCCACACTCCTGACATTTATAAGGCCTGTCTCCAGAGTGAACCCTCTGATGTACCACGAGGCTAATCCGTTGTGTAAAGTTTCGTCCACACTCAAGACATATGAATGGCTTTTCCCCAGTATGTAGTCGCTGGTGAGAAATCAGTGATGCATTCTGACTGAAGCAACGTCCACATTCTGGACATGCATATGGTTTTTCCCCAGTGTGAGTCCTTTGGTGGACCATGAAACAAGATTGCTTTCGAAAACTTTTCCCACATACTGGGCATAAATATTTTTTGTTTTCAGTGTGAATTTTTTTATGATATTCTGAATTGTATCTACTTTTAAATCGCTTCCCACATTCGGAGCAGGAGAATGGCTTTTCACAAGCAGGATTCTTCTGATGAGCCACAAAACCTTCCGAATCTTCAAAACTTTCACCACAAGCTGGACAATGAAAAGGGTTCTCTTCAGAGTGGACTTTCTTGTGAATCAGAAGGTAACGTTTATTGGGAAAATGTTTGCCACAATCAAGGCATACAAATTCCTTTTTCTTTGTCTGTTTTCCAAAAGATGAAATCTTTTTAACAGACTTATCCTTTACTTCTTGATGTTTCAGATTTTGTCTTATGAGCTTTAGGGTAGTCTTGAGACAATTCTGACATTCAGAGCAGTTAAAAGACCACTGAGTAAGATGGGTCCCACAGATCCTGGCATGTGACACCTTGCAGAAATGTTTTTCATATTCTATACATTTTGACAGGAATACATTATGCCTCTTTGTCTTAGCTGGGCACCAATCTGGAGACGTAACATGATTGGAAATGTATTGTAGTTCTGCGAGTCCTTCTTCTGTAGATAATTCCTCTACTGCGGTTGAAGCCCCAACCACGTTGGGTAAGGAATCCATAAAATCTTCTAAAAAGCTGTCAGCCCCTACATTTAATTTATTTCTATTGAGATGTGTATATGTATGTTCTCTGAAGATATAACCATATTTGTTATATAGTTTTTCTCTACTAAATGAGACTAATTGATCCATGTCTGTGAGATTTCTGGCTGACAGTTTTTTTCTTTCACATGCGACTGGTTCACTTATACTATGAGCAAACTGATATTGATGAGTACAATCTGAGGGTGTATAAATGCTGGAGGCTGCCGAATGTCCACTATCACATGATATAGACCCATCCTTCAGAATTGTAGGTGGATGCATTGCTTGATCTGTGAGCATACACATGTCGGGGACTGTAAACTGTCCCTTCTCCTGTGAGGCTAACTCATCCTTAGTATCAAGAGAAGGATATTGCTGTGTATGATCCGATGATCTATGAACACTAGTGACTGTGGAATTACATTGATAAGATGAGGTGGTTTCCTCCATTATCTGAACAGAGAGGTATTGTGGAGTATGGTTTGTTTGTGCATATATGATAGGGCCTGGGTTACATTTGTCTTGCAGTGAGTTTGATTCATCCTTCATAGTTGGGGAATATAGAGGTGTATGATCTGTGGGTGTAAAACTGTTGGTGTCTTCCATGCTTTCTCTATCACATGAGGCCATTTCCTCCTTAATATCAGAATATGAAAATTGTTGTATATTATCTGTTGTATAAATGTTGGAGCCTGTAAGGTTTTCTCTGTCACTCAAGACTGGTTCCTCCTTCATATGCACTGGTGTACATTGGTGTGTACTATCTTTAGGCAAACCTGGAGAAAGAACAGCAGACCGTTATATATTTTAAAATTCCAGTTTCTCAAATATACTTTGTGGTCATTAGTATGACTCAAACCTTGTGATGTAAAAGCCTGGTGTTTTTCTAAGATGACGTCCTCATACAGATCCTTGTGTCCTTCAATATATTCCCACTCCTCCATGGAGAAATAGACTGTGACATACTCGCATCTCATAGGAACCTGACACACAATGATACAGATGTATTATCCCTAAAGACACATAAGAGGAAAGTAGGCTATAGTAAAAAGCTGTCCAGACTCTCTTTCCATTGCAGATATTAGGGGGGAAATGGAACACATATGTTGGATTACAACATGTCTCTTTGTTTCCACATGAGTTAAAGGGTTATTCCCAGAATTACATTATTTTTTATAAAGCACAGTAAATGCATACTTATTGGTAACATACAGAGTAAGCCCAACATAACTTTTCTTTTTTGTACTTTTGTGTATTTTATGATCTCCATTTGCCTTTCTGAGCATTCAGATTCACACAGCCGAATAGATGGTCCTATTTCTTAGCTGCTAAAATTACATTTCCCAGCAGCACTTGCTTCTCATCAGTGCTGCAGACCCCTCCCTCAGTCATGTGTGTTCCTGAAAATCTTCATCTTCACTATCTGAATCACCATCAAGCTAATCTAAGTGAAGAAATCACCTTCTGCTTCTGTGCATTGTCTGCTACTGTACAGTATCGAGTCTGGCCGATTGTATCTTCTGCCATCTACAACCATATCAATGTAGGGTGGTTTTAGATCATTAAATGCTGGTTCTACCAGAACTCAACTGTCTTGCACTTCCCCAAAATGGCAGTGCAGAGCCATATGCTAGTGCATCCATAGAGCTTCACATCGTTAGCCTCTCGGCAGCAGATAAAAAATACATCTCAACTATTGTTTGATCTCAGCCCCTGTACATAGAACTCCATCCTGCAGTATCTCTCTAATTTTAGCTCCTTGTATACTGCCCATTCTGCAGTGCATACCTCTTTTCTGTACCCCCTATGTAGAGCCCCATTCTGCAGTATATCCCTCATCTCAACTCCTTTATATGCAGGCCATCCTGCAGTACATTACTCCTTTCAGAACCTTATAAACAGCCCTATCCTACAGTATATTTATTTTATATGTCCCCTCTATATACAGCTCATTTAACTGAATATCTCTCCTGTATATATTCCATCCTGCAGTATATCACTCCCCTTAGTTAGCAGTATACACTAACTGCTGTTTTCTGACATGAGCACTGCACTTAATAAAAGAGGATCCACCACTATTTTTGTGATATCATCAAGCACAGTGGAAGATCTGTTTTAGGCAACATTCACACATCCGTGCATTAAACACACGTGACGGACTGTGGGGAAGATATATATGAAGGTTAACAGTGTGTCTGAATGTGTGTTATATGTGTGCTAGCTGTGTAACATCCGGATAGCACACGGACAGCATGAGCTTGTATACTTACCTGTTTCCGGTGCTGCTGTTACTTCCGGGACCGCAGTCAGTGCAGTAAATATGCATGAGCTTACTGAGCAGGACCAGGAAGGGCCAGAGATAGGTAAGTTTAAAGGGAACCAATCACCAGGATTTTCGTATATAATCTAAAACCTAAAATTTAACTTTCCACTAGCAGGACTTGTGTGAGGTCATATCCATTTAACTGGAAGGGGCAGGGCCTCAGCAAACAGAAAAATGTTGCTTCCTGGTATCAGCTTTGTTGGCTGAGGCCCTGCCCCTTCTGGTCACATGGGTATGACCTCACACAGGTCCTGCTAGTGAAAAGGTAAATCGATTGTATAATACTTATGCTAATTCTAACAGGCGGAGGGGATAAGTAAGAAACCCCCCCCAGAAATTATCTGATCCTCAGCTGCTGTCACTCAAGAAGCTGCCGATTTTATAAACTTTACTTTCTTGGATTTAAAAACCTATAAATCCTTGCTGACTACTAAAGGCATGTATAGAATCAGCCTGATAGTGCCAGTATAGCACTGGCTTGAGGTTATATACAAAAATCCTGGTGATTGGTTCCCTTTAATTAAAAATTCTTTTTTTTAAGTGACATGTGTTTTCTCCAGTATGGGTCACACTGATGTCACATGGATCACATCAGTGTGCGGTCCGCAGAAAACGGACATGTCGCCATGTAAAGCACTTCGGATACACAGTTCGTGTGAAAATACGGACATGTGAGTAAACCCATTGAGTTTATTTGTTCTATGTTTGTCCGTGTCTCCTGTATGTGTGAAAACGGACATCACACGTACCGGAGACACGGATCTGTGAAGAAGGCCTTATGCAGAGCACAGCTATGTCTGCAGGTTGTTAGCTGAGAGACTGCACTATGCAGGATTTACCATAAGCACTGAAACTACAGTATGGATCCACTTGCAACAGAAGGGTATGTAAAGCCTAGTGGGGCATCCTTAGAGGGTGATATGTGTGAGAATGGGGCAGATTTAACAATGATTTAAATTTGAATATAATGAGTATATTATTATAAGACAACATTGTTATTTTTGAATACCCCTTTAAAGCTTAGATTTCTCTGATTATTGGAATGCATATGCTTGGCGCTATAGAGTCAAGAAAAAAAGCAGTCATCTTGTAGACTGTGAGCCCTCGCGGGCAGGGACCTCTATCCTCCTGTGCCTTGTATTGTTTATGATTATTGTACTTGTCCCTATTATGTATACCCCTTTCACATGTAAAGCGCCATGGAATTGATGGCGCTATAATAATAAATAATAATAATAATAATTTAACCACGAACAGAATTAGTATATAATGTCACAATATCCCCAACAGCGCTCACCTCTCCAGTCAGCAGCTCAATGATCTTGGTGGTGAGTTCTAGGATCTTCTGCTCCTTTTTTCTTTCATGTATCAGAAAATGAGAAGGAGACTCCTTGATGGGGCTCTTCGTCCTGCTCCATCCTCTTGATACATGGGGACAGTTGACAGGACAGACACACTCACCAGATGTCTTCTTCACTACTGTGTAATCCTGTAGATCGGAAAAGGGATTGATAAATACACGATTATATACATTTCCAGAATTGTGTGTCTCTCCAGTCATAAGAGTGATATCATGTGGAATAATTCCTAGAATCCCTCACCTCTCCAGTCAGAATACAGATGATATCCAGGGTGAGGCTCAGTATCTTTTCAGTCATTGGACTCCGCTCCATGGTGTGTTGGATTATAGGAAGACTAAAAACCAAGACAGGAATACAACGATCACTATGTATGCAGGGTACATACAGTTGCATTCAAAATTATTCACCCCCTCATTGTAAGTTATGCTTATTACCCACATTTTCTATGGTTTGCAATAAGTCACTCAAGCAAGAAAAATTAACTCAACACAACTAATGGTTTCTCCAAATACAGAACAAAATGCTACTTTCACTTAGATCACTGCAGTCTCATAATAATTCATCTGCTTCTTCAGTTCTTCCGGACTTTAGTTAAAAGTTTGGCTCAGAATCCAAACTTGACCCTGGACCCGATATAAGTCAATGGGAACCTGAACTTCTGTGCTGCAAAATGGCTGTAAATAAGGGGCTGCAAAAGGTAGCCAAAAGGAGGCAATTGCCCTGAAAACATGTGGATATGGAATAAATAAAAAACAATGTGGGCTACCGCATAATTTCGATAAAACAGATAACTGCAGGTTGCAACACTCAGTTGTTTGCTTTAACTTGACAGGTTATCAACAACTGAGGGAGGAACCCATGTCATTTAAAAAAAAAATATTTATTTACCCTCTTTACGACACATGACATACTGGGTACGTCATGGACCGTGTCACTATAACCCTGCCGGCTGCCTGCGGGCAGCTGGCAGCGATCCCTGCACATGACAGCTGATTTTAACAGCTAACGTGTGCCGCTCAGGCACGACTTGATTCATCATGCACCTGCGCCTGTTAACCCCTTACATCTCGCTGTCAAAATCTGACAGCGCCATGTAACAACACGCGGCGGTAAGCATTCACTTACCCCGCGCCATCGGAAGTCACATGATGTGATCACATGGAGCTGATGATTTCCATGGTAGCATAGGGTCAAACATAGGCAGGAACCGACATCATTAGTTTTTTCTTTTTCTTGTTCACAGCAGCGCTCAGGTCATCTTCCTCATGCAATAAAGCTTGTTGATTGGCTGAGCTGCAACATTTTAACAAACTGTATAACATACAAACAGTATCACAACTCCAAACTCAGAATTTTTTAAAAGTCCATGTTCAAGTCCGAGCCCTGGACACCAGGTGTCGCATATGAACCTTGAACTTTACTGTTTGGGATCACTCATCCCTAGTCATTAGTACTTATAGTGTACTCTGGCCATTTGTGCAGCAAATGTGATCCATAGACAGATGCCAGTATCTGTGGAATCTTAGTTCATTCCTCATGGGATATAGCCTTTATTCCTTACCATTTTGCAAACAGCAGAACCTTTGTACATTTTCCCGTCCCTTACTAGCGGATCGTCACACTTCAAGTTATTATGGATGCATATCTCTAGAAACAAAAGCTTTGTGTAAGACTGAACATGCTTACCATAGTCATAATGTGTATCATACAATGAGCATATCACACGCCATTTATGCTCATTGGTGGCGATTCCTCACCTTTTTAACCTCCGGACTGTGCTCATCATAGGGCCACCCACAGTATTTTCTTTACTGTTACAATTGTTATTGGTGATAACTTGTTTTAACCAGACAATCTCTTTAATTTCATATTGTATGTTATCTCACCAATCAGAAAGTGTGTGATACTGATTTTTAGTATTATGTCTCTTCTGTGGTCGAATTTCACCAATTGTCATCTGTCAATGCTATTCCTTTGAAAAATTAATAAACAAAGAAAAAGCAAACAGAGGATGCAACCAAGGCCCCAAGCAAGTAAGGACTGCTTGGATATACAGCAGTTGCTGGTAAGGGACAGAAACATTCATCTTTAAACTCAAAATTATATCTATACTAGCTGTAGTATAGTGCCCGGGATAGTAACTGTCTCTCTCCCAGTCTCTGTCTGTGTGTCGCTGTCTGTCTCTCAGTCTGTGTCTTTCCTTGTCTGTCTGTCTGTTTCTATCTCTCTGTCTGTATTTGTATCAGTCTGTCTGTCTCCATCTCTGTGTCTCTATGTGTGTGTCTGTCTGTCTGTCTCTTTACCCGTCTGTCTCTTTCCAGGGCTGCCTCTTTGCCCGGCTGTTTCTTTCCAGGGCTGCCTCTTTGCCCGGCTGTTTCTTTCCAGGGCTGCCTCTTTGCCCGGCTGTTTCTTTCCAGGGCTGCCTCTTTGCCCGTCTGTCTATGTCTCTTTTTCTGTCTCACTCTATCCGTCTCCTCACCGACATCATATTACCTCACACATAAGCTTATTATACTAACAGTTTGGTTTGTTCCTATAGCAACCACTGACAGCTCCCACCTCCATTTAGTTTAACGGAAGCAGGATTTTGGAGACTGACTGTAAAGCGCACGGTTAAATTTTCCCGTCAAAACATAGTCTATGCCGTTCACTGAGTCACATGGAGTGTCTGTGCAAAATTTCGTGATTGTAAATGCGACGGTGTGAATTCCTTTTGCGGACATACACACATACATACACACATACATACACTAAGCTTTATATATATATATATATATATATATATATATATATATATATATATATATATATATATATATACACACACACATATATATACACACACACACACACACACACAGTATATAATGTGTTTTTTGTACTTTCTGGATTAAATAAATTTATATACCTTTTCTCAAGCCCTGTGTACAGTCTTTCTTCTCTAAGGCTAGTTTCACACTACGTCTTTTTAACATCCGCTGAAAACGTTTTTTTAGCGGAAGTACGGATCCTGCTTTTACAGCAAATAACGTATGCAAACGCATATGTTATTTTGCAGGATCCTGCACTGGATGTTAGGGGCGGGCAAAGGAGTCATGTGATCGGGATTGAGGGGAGCTAGACTGGGAGGAGGCTTCTGACAGCTGCATACGCTGGTAACCAAGGTAAACATCGGCCTTGGATACCCGATATTTACCTTGGTTACGAGTGTCTACAGCTGCTAGGAGCCGGGCTGCGTGCACATAGCAGAGCCGGGCTGCGTGCACATAGCAGAGCCGGGCTGCGTGCACATAGCAGAGCCGGGCTGCGTGCACATAGCAGAGCCGGGCAGCGTGCACATAGCAGAGCCGGGCAGCGTGCACATAGCAGAGCCGGGCAGCGTGCACATAGCAGAGCCGGGCAGCGTGCACATAGCAGAGCCGGGCAGCGTGCACATAGCAGAGCCGGGCAGCGTGCACATAGCAGAGCCGGGCAGCGTGCACATAGCAGAGCCGGGCAGCGTGCACATGAGAGAGAGAGAGAGAGAGAGAGAGAGAGAGAGAGAGAGAGAGAGAGACAGACCGACCGACCGACCCTGTCCCTGTACCGGGCATGCTCAGTAGAGAATCAGGATCCTGTTATAACGCAACTGAACGACTTTTGGTAGGCAGGATCCAGCACTCATTGACATGCATTGCAGCTCGCGGCGCAATGTCAAGGATCCTGTGACATACGTTAATTTGACAAAGCCAAAAAACGCTACATGTTGCGTTTTTGAAACATGTTAAATTAACGCAAAATGACGGATCCTGCATCTAACGGACGCAAACGAATGCAAACGGAAGTGGACGTGAGTCCATTGAAAATGCATTAAACACAAAACGGATTTGCACAGGATCCGTACTTCCGTTAAAAAAACGTTTTCAACGGATGTTAAAAAGACGTAGTGTGAAACCAGCCTTACTTGTACTTATTTCTGTATATGGCTTTTTCCATGTACCTATTTTGGCACGGATTTTTATCCCGTGTATGTTGGTTGTTCTAACCATATATATATATATATATATATATATATATATATATATATATATATATATATATATATATATATATATATACTGTATATGTATATATAAAAATATATATAGTGGGTGCAGAAAGTATTCAAAGTATTTAGACCCCTCTATATTTTCACTATGTTTTATTGCAGCCATTTGGTAATTTCAAGAAAGTTAATTTTTTTTCTCATTAATGTACACTCTGCTCCCCATCTTGACAGAAATAAAAAACAGAAATGTAGAAATTTTTGCAAATTTATTAAACAAGAAAAACTGAAATATCACATGGTCATAAGTATTCAGCCCCTTTGCTCAGTATTGAGTAGAAGCACCCTTTTGAGCTAGTAGAGCCATGAGTCTTCTTGGGAATGATGCAACAACACCTGGATTTGGGGATACTCTGCCATTCTTCCTTGCAGATCTTCGTCAGGTTGGATGGTGAACGTTGGTGGACAGCCATTTTCAGGTCTCCCCGGAGAAGCTCAATTGGGTTTAGGTCATGCCTATGGCAGGGCCAATCAAGAATGGTCACAGAGTTGTTCTGAAGCACTGTGTGCTTAGGGTCATTGTCTTGTTGGAAGGTCAACCTTCAGCCAAGTCTGAGATCCAGAGAACTCTGGAAGAGATTTTCTTCCGGGATATCTCTGAACTTGGCAGCATTCATCTCTCCTTCAATTGCAACCAGTCGTCCTGTCCCTGCAGCTGAAAACCACCCCCATTGCATTATGCTGCCACCCCCATGTTTCACTGTTGGGATTGTATTGGGCAGGTGCCCGGTTTTCTCCACACATACCACTTAGAATTGTCACCAAAAAGTTCTATCTTCGTCTCATCAGACCAGAGAATCTTATTTCTCATAGTCTGGGAGTCCTTCATGTGTTTTTTTGAAAACTCGATGCAGACTTTCATATGTCTTGCACTGAGGAGAAGCTTCCATTGGGCCACTCTGCTATAAAGGCCCACCGGGCGGAGGGCTGCAGTGATAGTTGACTTTATGGAACTTTATCCCATCCTACTGCATCTCTGGAGCTCAGCCACAGTGATCTTGGATTTCTTCTTTACCTCTCTCACCAAGGCTCTTCTTCCATGATTGCTCAGTTTGGCTGGATGGCCAGGTCTAGGAAGAGTTCTCGTGATCCCAAACGTCTTCCATTCAAGGATTATGGAGGCCACTGTGCTCTTAGGAGCCTTGAGTACTGCAGAAATTATTTTGTAACCTTGGCCAGATCTGTGCCTTGCCACAATTCTGTCTCTGAGCTCCTTGTGCAGTTCCTTTGGCCTCATGATTCTCATTTTGTCTGACATGCACTGTGAGCTGTGAGGTCTTATACAGTGTGTCCACCCATATCCTATCCACTGCCATTAACTTGAGACGGCGGCAGCTATAGGCATAGAAGTGGAGTCTAGGTATAATAAAATAGTCATGCACTACGCAATGAAACCACCTATAGCGCCACCTGGTGGAAAACAACGGAGTTAGCAATTTTATCTCGAAAACGGAACGAGATAGAGAAAATAGTGAATTACAAAGTTGTAGGGCATCATCAATTCAATACAAATTGACAGCTTGCATACAGAAATGCTATGATTAGAACGTGTAAAACTCACAAGGCTGTGGACGTGAAGCGATACCTCATGGAGACCTTCCTACAAGTCATTGGGTATGGTGGCTGTGTGGAGTAGCCTCTACGCTCACCTGACCTGACCCCATTGCACTTCTATCTGTGAGGTCACATCAAACAGCAGGTGTACACGACCCCCTCCACCAACATTGCAGGACCTACGACGACGTATCACAGATGCTTGTGCAAACGTGTCACCTACCATATTGCACAACGTGCAGCAAGATACAGTATGCTGTCCAGAGTCCAGATGTGCATTGCAGCTGACGGGGGCCACTTTGAGCATCAAAGTTAAATGAGCGCCATGTGCGTGACCAGCATTCAATGTTTTGGGGGGGGGGGGGAGGGTCATGTGTTTCATATCATAGCATTTCTGTATGCAAGGTGTCGACTTGTATTGAATTGATGATGCCCTACAATTTTGTAATTCACTTTTTTCTCTATCTCGTTCCGTTTTCCGAGATAAAAATGCTAACTCCGTTGTTTTCCACCAGGTGGCACTATAGGTGGTTTCATTAAGTAGCGCATGGCTACTTTACTATACCTAGACACCACTTCTATGCCTATAGCTGCCACCGTTCTCAAGTTAATGGCGGTTGACAAGATATGGGTGGACACACTGTATAGACAGGTGTGCGCCTTTCCAAATCAAGTCCTATCAGTTTAATTAAACACAGCTGGACTCCAATGAAGAAGTAGAACCATCTCAAGGAGGATCACAAGGAAATGGACAGCATGTGACTTATATGAGTGTCTGAGCAAAGGGTCTGAATACTTATAACCATGTAATATTTCAGTTTTTCTTGTTTAATAAATTTGCAAAAATTTCTACATTTCTGTTTTTTTCTGTCAAGATGGGGTGCAGAGTGTACATTAATGAGAAATAAATGAACTTTTTTGAATTTATCAAATGGCTGCAATGAGACAAAGAGTTAAAAATTAAACCACAACATCTGAGGATAATGTCAAATAACTGTTAGCCTGCGCTAACATTGTGTTCTCAGTGTAATGGCTCCATGCCATGGTCAAAGCTAAGTACATCATTAGTGACATAAGAGAACACTACTCAATCTCTTAGTGGTATTTTTCATTATATTGACCACAATCACTAGAATGTTCCCACTACTAATGGAAATTGGCCATATTATGTGCATGTTGCAGTGTACAAACTCCAGTTCAGTGCAGGGAGGGGTAGAGATGACCGATGAGAATCAATGAGAATAGTTGGTTTTCACTGAGCCTGTGTCAGATGGGGCGGCGGATAAGAGTGGCACCAGTCTCAATACCAATTGCGGCATCGCATTGGCCCCTCACAACAGTGGCAGACAAAGACAGAAAAGGGCCCCTGTGCAAGAAATCGTAACTGGGCCCCTCTTTAGGTCTGTGACAAAAACTGCTTGTAGCTTTGGAAGTAGTAGAGCAGGAGTCCCTAACCTGTGGCTCAGGAGTCGATAATTTGTGGCTCGCGTCTGTCTTCATACTTAGTACATTAGCACCAGGTCTAGCAAAAAGGTATGAGGAGCAAGTCTCCGGATAGGGACGTTTGGAAGTAGCCCCACATAGAGGAGCAGATTGGATAGGTGAGTATGGTAGGTATCCCTGGAACTTGGTATACTGTCTTGGTGTGATGTCTGTGGAAAAGCTTTGGCTGTCATTATACCACTAAGTATCACTACTGTGAGGGGTTCGAGAGTTGGATGTGGCTCGCGACCCTCTATCAGATCTAAGTGTGGCTCTCAAGGTGAGAAACGTTGGGGACCTCTGTAGTAGAAAAAACCTCTTACATCTTGGACACCTACAGATTGTACCAATGCTATTTTTGCCCCTGCTCACAATGCAATTACACGGTGCCAATAGGTTGTGTCTGTCAGGGGCTTAGTGAAGGCCCTCACACCAGCCGTTGTAGTAGTCTTACTATGGCAGAGCTTAAAGGGGCTGTCCACTACTTTACCTCTGATGGCCTGCCCTTACAATGCTCTCAGCTTAGGTAACAAAAACCTGGTGACAGAGTCCATTTAATATAATTTTTTCACATATTACATTGCGTCTTTTAACCACTTCATTGTTTGAAAACCATGATGCACTTAAAAGAAGTGACACGATCATTCTTCTAATGGAAGATGGACGCTCTCATACTTGAACGTATAGAATAAAAGAGTCAGAATGATGGCTAAACCTCGAACAAATCCACTTCAGGAAAACGTACGCCTATGTGATCCTGAAGCAGTTTTGCCTGGAAAACCTTAGCGGGTGCAATAGCGTCTAAAAATGTGCACATAATCCCCTTACTGGGGGTTTTCCACCATTTTTTATTGATGACCTAACCACAGTTGCATCCACTACTTAGTGGTCACTGCTGGGTACTGCAAATCATCTCCTATTCTCTTCAACAGGTGAAGCCAAGTGTCAGACCCCCTAACTGACTCATACCCCGAGGATAGGTCATGAATATAAAAAACCCTTAAATCCCATATGCACCATCAGCATTAAACAAAGTAATAAACAGGAGTAAAAACAGAAATATACTTCAAAAAAATAAAATTAAATTAAACAAATAAACTGCAGCAGAAAAAGCCCTCACAACTCTATTAAGAAAAGCTATGGATTTCAGAATAGACACAAAAATCTCATTTTTTAGTACCTTTTTATTTCTTAAAAGCAGCCCAGCATAAATAAGTGACATTGGCTTGTTTTCGCCATATCCGTGATGACTCACAGAATACAATTGTACTGATGGGAATGTAAAAACATATCTGGGAGGTGGGGATATGAAAAAAACCTAATTAATAAGGCTGGGAAATTAAAATGTAGTTTTTTTATAGGGGTAGGGGTGTGGTGATAGGATTTCTAGATTGAGGGAAAATCAGTGACTAGTAGATTCATATAACAGAAAAATGGGAGACATAGAATTCTGAAGACCTGCGGATAGTGGAGGATGATGGGAGTTTTGGTTGTGTATGTCAGAGGATAATGGAGATAGTGACTATTACAGGAATAGGACTGAGGGGATGATGGGACTTGTAGTTTGAGACACCAGGGAAAGATGGACTTGTGTAAGGCTAAGTTCACACTTCAGTTGTTTTGCATCAGTCACAATCCGTCGCCTTGAGGAATTACGGTATCCTGCAAAATATTTTGCAGGAATCCAGTTTTTCCCCATAGACTTCTATTAGTGACGGATTGCGACTGATGATGCTGCGTTGCATCCGTTGCGTCGCGGTCAGTCGTTTTTTAACTGACCGCCGGGCGGGAGCAACGCAGCCTGTAACGTTTTTTGAGCTGCGCAATCCGTAGGATTTTGCTGCGCATGCTCTCTCTGGCTCCCTGCACCCGTAACCAGGATACACATCGGGTAACCAAGCAATGCGCTTTGGTTAGTTACCCGATATTTACAGTGGTTATGTGTGCAGGGAGCCAGCGCTAAGCGGTGTACGCTGGTATCCAAGATAAATATCGGGTAACCAAGCAAAAAGTGCTTTGCTTTTAGTTACCCGATATTTACCCTGGATACGTGTGCAAGGAGGCTGACACTTCCCCGCTCGGCTCCGCCCCCTCCCGCACTCCGCATGTGTACACACACACATACACACACTCACTTGTCCCCAGCTCTGCAGTCCCCGCGGCACTGACGTCCTCAGCGCCACAGCTCCGCCCCCTCGCGCTCCGCCCCCCTCGCGCTCCGCCACCTGCACACAACGGAGTCCGACAATGATTTCTGTTCTTTGTCATCCGCTGTACAACGCATCAGTCACATGCGTCAAGCAACGCATGTGACTGATGCAAAACAACGGAAATGTGAACCTAGCCTTAGAAAATATTACAAGATGATGACATTTTGCAGATGTTGGGACTAAATCTATACTGTAGTGGATGAAGGGACCCTAGTAGCGAGGGACCCCTTGTAGCTGGGAACGATGAGACCCCATGTAGCAGGGGCGACGGGACCCCTTGTAGCGGGAGGGTCAACAGAACCCCTTGAAGCGGGGAAGCAACATGACCCCTAGTCACGGGGATGACAGGACCCCCAATTGCGGGGGACGACAGGAGTCCTACCATGTTTACTTGAAAATAAGACCTACCCTGAAAATAAGCACTTGCATGATTTTACAAGATTTTTGGAGTATGTTTGAAATATAAGTGCTACTCAAAAAATAACCCCTAGTTACTGTCAGGGTTGGTGTAAAGGCCGCTTTACACGCAACAACATCGCCAACGAGATGTCGTTGTGGTCACGGATTCCGTGACGCACATCCGGCCTCGTTAGCGACGTCATTGCGTGTGAAACATACGAACGACCGTTAACGATCAAAATTACTTACCTAATCGTTGATCGTTGACGCGTCGTTCCTTTCCCGATTATCGTCGCTGCTGCAGGAAGCAGGTTGTTCGTCGTTCCTGCGGCAGCACACATCGCTACGTGTGACACCGCAGGAACGAGGAACCTCTCCTTACCTGCGGCCGCCCGCAATGAGGAAGGAAGGACGTGGGCGGGATGTTACGGCCGCTCATCTCCGCCGCTCCGCTTCTATTGGGCGGCCGCTTAGTGACGCCCCTGTGACGCCGCACGAACCGCCCCCTTATAAAAGAGGCGGTTCGCTGGCCACAGCGATGTTGCTAGGCAGGTAAGTAGTGTGACGGGTGTAAGCAATGTTGTGCGCCACAGGCAGCGATTTGCCCGTAACGCACAACAGACGGGGGTGGGTACGCTCGCTAGCGATCTCGATAGCGATATCGCTGCGTGTAAAGTGCCCTTTAGGGGGAGTCAAACTGCACAATTCTTAAGGACCCCCACTCTCTCATGTACTCCAACATTTGTATTCCGAGTTTAAGAACCTTTGATGACTTCGTAGTGATGTGACCAAAGGTCTCTTAATTGCAAGAGTCTCAAAGAACTGAACAGGAGACAGGCTGGTGTGTAGGACTGGCATTTGGGAGAAGGGAGAGGAAACTGGGCCCCAGCCTATCTATCCTGATGAGAAGACTGCTTAAGGACCTTTGTGACGTCACATCATGTGACCAAGGGTCTCTTAAATGCAGGAGTCTAAAGCTGAAGAGGAGACAGGTGGGTATATATGTGCAGTGTGTGGATACATATATGATTGATAGATAAGAGACAGATTAGAGATAGATGGAAAGATAACACAGATAGATAGATAAGAGATAGATACACAGACGTGTTACACACAGGGTTTGGAGACTTATGACTGTTTGAATAAATGTTGATTTTTTTTTTGTTCAAGAATAAATGTGGATTGTTGTTCATAAAAAAAATAAAAAAAATTTAAAAAAAAAAAAAAAAAAAAAAAAAAAGACATCCCCAGAAAATAAGCCCAAGCCCATCTTTAGGAGCAAAAATAATACAGTGGAACATTGGTTTACAGACACACTCCCAGAACAGATTGTTCACGTAAACCAAGTTACTCGTCTAGCAAAGCAAAATGTCCGATAGGAAATCATTGCAATGCAGACAATTCGTTCCTCCTTCGTCGCGATGGTTACCCAATCCACATCCTGTACCGGCGAACTACAAGAACCGGGTTGCCGGCGATGGAACGGAAGGTAAGGTGAGCATATGTGTGTGTGCGTGTGTGTTTAAGCGGACAGTAAGAGTGGGTTAGAGCGCGGTGAAAGTACGGAACCGGAAGTGTGTGTGGTATTTGCTCGTACAGCAAAGCTTGCTCATAAACAGAGTTACAAATTTACAGCAAGCTTTACTCGTATAGTGAAATACTCGCAAACTGGGTTACTCGTAAACCGAGGTTTCACTGTATAAGACCCTATCTTATTTTTGGAGAACACGATAGTAACAGGTGACATGGGACTCCTAGGTAGTGGGGGGGAACGACAGGGCTCCTAGTAGCCGGCAACGACAGGGCTCCTAGTAGCCGGGAACGACAGGGCTCCTAGTAGCCGGAGAGGATGGGGCTCCTAGTAGCAGGGAACCAAAGGGCTCCTAGTAGCCGGAGAGGATGGGGCTCCTAGTAGCAGGGAACGACAGGGCTCCTAGTAGCCGGAGAGGATGGGGCTCCTAGTAGCTGGGAACGACAGGGCTCCTAGTAGCTGGAGAGGATGGGGCTCCTAGTAGCAGGGAACGACAGGGCTCCTAGTAGCTGGAGAGGATGGGGCTCCTAGTAGCCGGCAACGACAGGGCTCCTAGTAGCCGGGAACGACAGGGCTCCTAGTAGCCGGAGAGGATGGGGCTCCTAGTAGCAGGGAACCAAAGGGCTCCTAGTAGCCGGAGAGGATGGGGCTCCTAGTAGCAGGGAACGACAGGGCTCCTAGTAGCCGGAGAGGATGGGGCTCCTAGTAGCCGGAGAGGATGGGGCTCCTAGTAGCTGGGAACGACAGGGCTCCTAGTAGCTGGAGAGGATGGGGCTCCTAGTAGCAGGGAACGACGGGGCTCCTAGTAGCCAGAGAGGATGGGGCTCCTAGTAGCCGGAGAGGATGGGGCTCCTAGTAGCCGGGAACAACAGGGCTCCTAGTAGCCAGAGAGGATGGGGCTCCTAGTAGCCAGAGAGGATGGGGCTCCTAGTAGCCGAAGAGGATAGGGCTCCTAGTAGCAGGGAACCAAAGGTCTCCTAGTAGCCGGAGAGGATGGGGCTCCTACCGTAGTAGCTGGAGAGGATGGGGCTCCTAGTAGCCGGGAACGACAGGGCTCCTAGTAGCCAGAGAGGATGGGGCTCCTAGTAGCCGGAGAGGATGGGGCTCCTAGTAGCCGGAGAGGATGGGGCTCCTAGTAGCCGGAGAGGATGGGGCTCCTAGTAGCCGGAGAGGATGGGGCTCCTAGTAGCCGGAGAGGATGGGGCTCCTAGTAGCCGGAGAGGATGGGGCTCCTAGTAGCCGGAGAGGATGGGGCTCCTAGTAGCCGGAGAGGATGGGGCTCCTAGTAGCCGGAGAGGATAGGGCTCCTAGTAGCTGGAGAGGATAGGGCTCCTAGTAGCCGGAGAGGATAGGGCTCCTAGTAGCAGGGAACCAAAGGTCTCCTAGTAGCCGGAGAGGATGGGGCTCCTAGTAGCCGGGAACGACAGGGCTCCTAGTAGCCAGAGAGGATGGGGCTCCTAGTAGCCGGAGAGGATGGGGCTCCTAGTAGCCGGGAACAACAGGGCTCCTAGTAGCCAGAGAGGATGGGGCTCCTAGTAGCCGAAGAGGATAGGGCTCCTAGTAGCAGGGAACCAAAGGTCTCCTAATAGCCGGAGAGGATGGGGCTCCTACCGTAGTAGCTGGAGAGGATGGGGCTCCTAGTAGCCAGAGAGGATGGGGCTCCTAGTAGCAGGGAACGACAGGGCTCCTAGTAGCCGGAGAGGATGGGGCTCCTAGTAGCCGGAGAGGATGGGGCTCCTAGTAGCCGGAGAGGATGGGGCTCCTAGTAGCCGGAGAGGATGGGGCTCCTAGTAGCCGGAGAGGATGGGGCTCCTAGTAGCCGGAGAGGATGGGGCTCCTAGTAGCCGGAGAGGATGGGGCTCCTAGTAGCTGGAGAGGATAGGGCTCCTAGTAGCCAGAGAGGATAGGGCTCCTAGTAGCAGGGAACCAAAGGTCTCCTAGTAGCCGGAGAGGATGGGGCTCCTAGTAGCCGGGAACGACAGGGCTCCTAGTAGCCGGAGAGGATGGGGCTCCTAGTAGCAGGGAACGACAAAGCTCCTAGTAGCCAGAGAGGATGGGGCTCCTAGTAGCCGAGAACGACAGGGCTCCTAGTAGCCAGAGAGGATAGGGCTCCTAGTAGCTGGGGACACCTGTAGATGACACTTGTATTACGGAGGCTGACTATACCTTTACTTGTCATTATCAGAATACAGTGGGACCTGGATGTATATAACAGGGGATGATGGGACTTGTAGTGCACAGGCGAGTGCCAGGATTTGAGTGACACCACACAATGATGGGCTGGAGGTGTTATCCCCAGCACACTCACCTGCATCTCCTGGCAGGTCCTTCCGGAACGTTGTAGTCACCAGAAATACGTCACCTGTAAACTTCCGACTCGTGCGTTCCACTCCACTCATCTTGTCTGGAGAACTTCATTTCTCCTGTCAGCAGAGGGCGCTAGAGCGCAGCACTGCGAGTGAAACGACTGGAAAAACAGCCAGCTCCTTAATATTGTCTATAATGCCACACAAGAAAGGGAATGAAGTGTAGGCAAAGAGAAGAGTGCTAGGGCTGTGGGGAGCGGACACAGAGAGAGTAGCCTGAGCAAGAGGGGCCACGGGGAGGTGCCTGAGCAAGAAAGGAAATGAAGAGCAACCTGAGCATGAAGGGAAATGGGGAGCAACCTGAGCAAGAGGGGCCACGGGGAGGTCCCTGAGCAAGAAGGGAAATGGGGAGCAACCTGAGCAAGAGGGGCCACGGGGAGGTCCCTGAGCATGAAGGGAAATGGGGAGCAACCTGAGCAAGAAAGCAAATGGAGAGCAACCTGAGCAAGAAAGGAAATGAAGTGTAGAGAGAAGCCCGAGCAAGTGGGGCCACGGAGAGGTGCCTGAGCAAGACGGGAAATGGGGAGCAGCCTGAGCAAGAAGGGAAATGGGGAGCAGCCTGAGCAAGAAAGGAAATGGGGAGCAGCCTGAGCATGAAGGGAAATGGGGAGCAGCCTGAGCAAGAAGGGAAATGGGGAGCAGCCTGAGCATGAAGGGAAATGGGGAGCAGCCTGAGCATGAAGGGAAATGGGGAGCAGCCTGAGCAAGAAGGGAAATGGGGAGCAGCCTGAGCAAGAAGGGAAATGGGGAGTTAAGTAGCCTGAGCAAGAAGGGAAATGGGGAGCAGCCTGAGCAAGAAGGGAAATGGGGAGCAGCCTGAGCAAGAAGGGAAATGGGGAGCAGCCTGAGCATGAAGGGAAATGGGGAGCAGCCTGAGCAAGAAGGGAAATGTGGTTAAGTAGCCTGAGCAAGAAGGGAAATGGGGAGCAGCCTGAGCAAGAAGGGAAATGGGGAGCAGCCTGAGCAAGAAGGGAAATGGGGAGCAGCCTGAGCATGAAGGGAAATGGGGAGCAGCCTGAGCAAGAAGGGAAATGTGGTTAAGTAGCCTGAGCAAGAAGGGAAATGGGGAGCAGCCTGAGCAAGAAGGGAAATGTGGAGTAGCCTGAGCAAGAAGGGAAATGTGGAGTAGCCTGAGCATGAAGGGAAATGGGGAGCAGCCTGAGCAAGAAGGGAAATGGGGAGCAGCCTGAGCAAGAAGGGAAATGGGGAGCAGCCTGAGCAAGAAGGGAAATGGGGAGCAGTCTGAGCAAGAAAGGAAATGGGGAGCAGCCTGAGCATGAAGGGAAATGGGGAGCAGCCTGAGCATGAAGGGAAATGGGGAGCAGCCTGAGCATGAAGGGAAATGGGAAGCAGCCTGAGCATGAAGGGAAATGGGGAGCAGCCTGAGCATGAAGGGAAATGGGGAGCAGCCTGAGCATGAAGGGAAATGGGGAGCAGCCTGAGCATGAAGGGAAATGGGTAGCAGCCTGAGCAAGTAGGGAAATGGGGAGCAGCCTGAGCAAGAAGGGAAATGGGGAGCAGCCTGAGCAAGTAGGGAAATGGGGAGCAGCCTGAGCAAGAAGGGAAATGGGGAGCAGCCTGAGCAAGAGGGGAAATGGGGAGCAGCCTGAGCAAGAAGGGAAATGGGGAGCAGCCTGAGCAAGAAGGGAAATGTGGTTAAGTAGCCTGAGCAAGAAGGGAAATGGGGAGCAGCCTGAGCAAGAAGGGAAATGGGGTGCAGCCTGAGCAAGAAGGGAAATGGGGAGCAGCCTGAGCAAGAGGGGAAATGGGGAGCAGCCTGAGCAAGAAGGGAAATGGGGAGCAGCCTGAGCAAGAAGGGAAATGGGGAGCAGCCTGAGCAAGAAGGGAAATGGGGAGCAGCCTGAGCAAGAGGGGAAATGGGGAGCAGCCTGAGCAAGAAGGGAAATGGGGAGCAGCCTGAGCAAGAAGGGAAATGGGGAGCATCCTGAGCAAGAAGGGAAATGTGGTTAAGTAGCCTGAGCAAGAAGGGAAATGGGGAGCAGCCTGAGCAAGAAGGGAAATGGGGTGCAGCCTGAGCAAGAAGGGAAATGGGGAGCAGCCTGAGCGAGAAGGGAAATGGGGAGCAGCCTGAGCATGAAGGGAAATGGGTAGCAGCCTGAGCATGAAGGGAAATGGGGAGTTAAGTAGCCTGAGCAAGAAGGGAAATGGGGAGCAGCCTGAGCAAGAAGGGAAATGGGGAGCAGCCTGAGCAAGAAGGGAAATGGGGAGCAGCCTGAGCAAGAGGGGAAATGGGGAGCAGTCTGAGCAAGAAGGGAAATGGGGAGCAGCCTGAGCAAGAAAGGAAATGGGGAGCAGCCTGAGCAAGAAGGGAAATGGGGAGCAGCCTGAGCAAGAAGGGAAATGGGGAGCAGCCTGAGCGAGAAGGGAAATGAGGAGCAGCCTGAGCACGAAGGGAAATGGGGAGCAGCCTGAGCAAGAAAGGAAATGGGGAGCAGCCTGAGCAAGAAAGGAAATGGGGAGCAGCCTGAGCAAGAAAGGAAATGGGGAGCAGCCTGAACGAGAAGGGAAATGGGGAGCAGCCTGAGCGAGAAGGGAAATGGGGAGCAGCCTGAGCATGAAGGGAAATGGGGAGCAGCCTGAGCAAGAAGGGAAATGGGGAGCAGCCTGAGCATGAAGGGAAATGGGGAGCAGCCTGAGCATGAAGGGAAATGGAGAGCAGCCTGAGCAAGAAGGGAAATGGGGACCAGCCTGAGCAAGAAGGGAAATGGGGAGCAGCCTGAGCATGAAGGGAAATGGGGAGCAGCCTGAGCATGAAGGGAAATGGGGAGCAGCCCGAGCATGAAGGGAAATGGGGAGCAGCCTGAGCATGAAGGGAAATGGGGAGTTAAGTAGCCTGAGCAAGAAGGGAAATGGGGAGCAGCCTGAGCAAGTAGGGAAATGGGGAGCAGCCTGAGCAAGAAGGGAAATGGGGAGCAGCCTGAGCAAGAGGGGAAATGGGGAGCAGCCTGAGCATGAAGGGAAATGGGGAGCAGCCTGAGCAAGAAGGGAAATGGGGAGCAGCCTGAGCAAGAGGGGAAATGGGGAGCAGCCTGAGCAAGAAGGGAAATGGGGAGCAGCCTGAGCAAGAAGGGAAATGTGGTTAAGTAGCCTGAGCAAGAAGGGAAATGGGGAGCAGCCTGAGCAAGAAGGGAAATGGGGTGCAGCCTGAGCAAGAAGGGAAATGGGGAGCAGCCTGAGCAAGAAGGGAAATGGGGAGCAGCCTGAGCAAGAAGGGAAATGGGGAGCAGCCTGAGCAAGAAGGGAAATGGGGAGCAGCCTGAGCAAGAAAGGAAATGGGGAGCAGCCTGAGCAAGAAGGGAAATGAGGAGCAGCCTGAGCAAGAAGGGAAATGGGGAGCAGCCTGAGCAAGAAAGGAAATGGGGAGCAGCCTGAGCAAGAAGGGAAATGGGGAGCAGCCTGAGCGAGAAGGGAAATGGGGAGCAGCCTGAGCAAGAAGGGAAATGGGGAGCAGCCTGAGCATGAAGGGAAATGGGGAGCAGCCTGAGCAAGAAGGGAAATGGGGAGCAGCCTGAGCATGAAGGAAAATGGGGAGTTAAGTAGCCTGAGCAAGAAGGGAAATGGGGAGCAGCCTGAGCAAGAAGGGAAATGGGGAGCAGCCTGAGCATGAAGGGAAATGGGGAGCAGCCTGAGCAAGAGGGGAAATGGGGAGCAGCCTGAGCAAGAAGGGAAATGGGGAGCAGCATGAGCAAGAAAGGAAATGGGGAGCAGCCTGAGCAAGAAGGGAAATGGGGAGCAGCCTGAGCAAGAAGGGAAATGGGGAGCAGCCTGAGCGAGAAGGGAAATGAGGAGCAGCCTGAGCATGATGGGAAATGGGGAGCAGCTTGAGCAAGAAAGGAAATGGGGAGCAGCCTGAGCAAGAAAGGAAATGGGGAGCAGCCTGAGCAAGAAGGGAAATGAGGAGCAGCCTGAGCAAGAAGGGAAATGGGGAGCAGCCTGAGCAAGAAGGGAAATGGGGAGCAGCCTGAGCATGAAGGGAAATGGGGAGCAGCCTGAGCAAGAAGGGAAATGGGGACCAGCCTGAGCAAGAAGGAAAATGGGGAGCAGCCTGAGCATGAAGGGAAATGGGGAGCAGCCTGAGCATGAAGGGAAATGGGGAGCAGCCTGAGCATGAAGGGAAATGGGGAGCAGCCTGAGCATGAAGGGAAATGGGGAGCAGCCTGAGCATGAAGGGAAATGGGGAGCAGCCTGAGCATGAAGGGAAATGGGGTGCAGCCTGAGCAAGAAGGGACATGGGGAGCAGCCTGAGCAAGAAGGGAAATGTGGAGTAGCCTGAGCATGAAGGGAAATGGGGAGCAGCCTGAGCAAGAAGGGAAATGGGGAGCAGCCTGAGCAAGAAGGGAAATGGGGAGCAGCCTGAGCAAGAAGGGAAATGGGGAGCAGTCTGAGCAAGAAAGGAAATGGGGAGCAGCCTGAGCATGAAGGGAAATGGGGAGCAGCCTGAGCATGAAGGGAAATGGGGAGCAGCCTGAGCATGAAGGGAAATGGGGAGCAGCCTGAGCATGAAGGGAAATGGGGAGCAGCCTGAGCATGAAGGGAAATGGGAAGCAGCCTGAGCATGAAGGGAAATGGGGAGCAGCCTGAGCAAGAAGGGAAATGGGGAGCAGCATGAGCATGAAGGGAAATGGGGAGCAGCCTGAGCATGAAGGGAAATGGGTAGCAGCCTGAGCAAGTAGGGAAATGGGGAGCAGCCTGAGCAAGAAGGGAAATGGGGAGCAGCCTGAGCATGAAGGGAAATGGGGAGTTAAGTAGCCTGAGCAAGAAGGGAAATGGGGAGCAGCCTGAGCAAGTAGGGAAATGGGGAGCAGCCTGAGCAAGAAGGGAAATGGGGAGCAGCCTGAGCAAGAGGGGAAATGGGGAGCAGCCTGAGCAAGAAGGGAAATGGGGAGCAGCCTGAGCAAGAAGGGAAATGTGGTTAAGTAGCCTGAGCAAGAAGGGAAATGGGGAGCAGCCTGAGCAAGAAGGGAAATGGGGTGCAGCCTGAGCAAGAAGGGAAATGGGGAGCAGCCTGAGCGAGAAGGGAAATGGGGAGCAGCCTGAGCATGAAGGGAAATGGGGAGCAGCCTGAGCATGAAGGGAAATGGGGAGCAGCCTGAGCAAGAAGGGAAATGGGGAGCAGCCTGAGCAAGAGGGGAAATGGGGAGCAGTCTGAGCAAGAGGGGAAATGGGGAGCAGCCTGACCAAGAAAGGAAATGGGGAGCAGCCTGAGCAAGAAGGGAAATGGGGAGCAGCCTGAGCAAGAAGGGAAATGGGGAGCAGCCTGAGCGAGAAGGGAAATGAGGAGCAGCCTGAGCACGAAGGGAAATGGGGAGCAGCCTGAGCAAGAAAGGAAATGGGGAGCAGCCTGAGCAAGAAAGGAAATGGGGAGCAGCCTGAGCAAGAAAGGAAATGGGGAGCAGCCTGAGCAAGAAGGGAAATGAGGAGCAGCCTGAGCAAGAAGGGAAATGGGGAGCAGCCTGAGCAAGAAGGGAAATGGGGAGCAGCCTGAGCAAAAAAGGAAATGGGGAGCAGCCTGAACGAGAAGGGAAATGGGGAGCAGCCTGAGCGAGAAGGGAAATGGGGAGCAGCCTGAGCATGAAGGGAAATGGGGAGCAGCCTGAGCAAGAAGGGAAATGGGGAGCAGCCTGAGCATGAAGGGAAATGGGGAGCAGCCTGAGCATGAAGGGAAATGGGGAGCAGCCTGAGCATGAAGGGAAATGGGGAGCAGCCTGAGCAAGAAGGGAAATGGGGACCAGCCTGAGCAAGAAGGGAAATGGGGAGCAGCCTGAGCATGAAGGGAAATGGGGAGCAGCCTGAGCATGAAGGGAAATGGGGAGCAGCCTGAGCATGAAGGGAAATGGGGAGTTAAGTAGCCTGAGCAAGAAGTGAAATGGGGAGCAGCCTGAGCAAGTAGGGAAATGGGGAGCAGCCTGAGCAAGAAGGGAAATGGGGAGCAGCCTGAGCAAGAGGGGAAATGGGGAGCAGCCTGAGCAAGAAGGGAAATGGGGAGCAGCCTGAGCAAGAAGGGAAATGTGGTTAAGTAGCATGAGCAAGAAGGGAAATGGGGAGCAGCCTGAGCAAGAAGGGAAATGGGGTGCAGCCTGAGCAAGAAGGGAAATGGGGAGCAGCCTGAGCAAGAAGGGAAATGGGGAGCAGCCTGAGCACGAAGGGAAATGGGAAGCAGCCTGAGCAAGAAAGGAAATGGGGAGCAGCCTGAGCAAGAAAGGAAATGGGGAGCAGCCTGAGCAAGAAAGGAAATGGGGAGCAGCCTGAGCAAGAAGGGAAATGAGGAGCAGCCTGAGCACGAAGGGAAATGGGGAGCAGCCTGAGCAAGAAAGGAAATGGGGAGCAGCCTGAGCAAGAAAGGAAATGGGGAGCAGCCTGAGCAAGAAAGGAAATGGGGAGCAGCCTGAGCAAGAAGGGAAATGAGGAGCAGCCTGAGCAAGAAGGGAAATGGGGAGCAGCCTGAGCAAGAAGGGAAATGGGGACCAGCCTGAGCAAGAAAGGAAATGGGGAGCAGCCTGAACGAGAAGGGAAATGGGGAGCAGCCTGAGCGAGAAGGGAAATGGGGAGCAGCCTGAGCATGAAGGGAAATGGGGAGCAGCCTGAGCAAGAAGGGAAATGGGGAGCAGCCTGAGCATGAAGGGAAATGGGGAGCAGCCTGAGCATGAAGGGAAATGGGGAGCAGCCTGAGCATGAAGGGAAATGGGGAGCAGCCTGAGCAAGAAGGGAAATGGGGACCAGCCTGAGCAAGAAGGGAAATGGGGAGCAGCCTGAGCATGAAGGGAAATGGGGAGCAGCCTGAGCATGAAGGGAAATGGGGAGCAGCCTGAGCATGAAGGGAAATGGGGAGTTAAGTAGCCTGAGCAAGAAGGGAAATGGGGAGCAGCCTGAGCAAGTAGGGAAATGGGGAGCAGCCTGAGCAAGAAGGGAAATGGGGAGCAGCCTGAGCAAGAGGGGAAATGGGGAGCAGCCTGAGCAAGAGGGGAAATGGGGAGCAGCCTGAGCAAGAAGGGAAATGGGGAGCAGCCTGAGCAAGAAGGGAAATGTGGTTAAGTAGCCTGAGCAAGAAGGGAAATGGGGAGCAGCCTGAGCAAGAAGGGAAATGGGGTGCAGCCTGAGCAAGAAGGGAAATGTGGAGTAGCCTGAGCAAGAAGGGAAATGTGGTTAAGTAGCCTGAGCATGAAGGGAAATGGGGAGCAGCCTGAGCATGAAGGGAAATGGGGAGCAGCCTGAGCAAGAAGGGAAATGGGGAGCAGCCTGAGCAAGAAGGGAAATGGGGAGCAGCCTGAGCAAGAAGGGAAATGGGGAGCAGTCTGAGCAAGAAAGGAAATGGGGAGCAGCCTGAGCATGAAGGGAAATGGGGAGCAGCCTGAGCATGAAGGGAAATGGGGAGCAGCCTGAGCATGAAGGGAAATGGGTAGCAGCCTGAGCATGAAGGGAAATGGGGAGCAGCCTGAGCAAGAAGGGAAATGGGGAGCAGCCTGAGCAAGAAGGGAAATGGGGAGCAGCCTGAGCAAGAGGGGAAATGGGGAGCAGCCTGAGCAAGAAGGGAAATGGGGAGCAGCCTGAGCAAGAAGGGAAATGTGGTTAAGTAGCCTGAGCAAGAAGGGAAATGGGGAGCAGCCTGAGCAAGAAGGGAAATGGGGTGCAGCCTGAGCAAGAAGGGAAATGGGGAGCAGCCTGAGCAAGAAGGGAAATGGGGAGCAGCCTGAGCAAGAAGGGAAATGGGGAGCAGCCTGAGCAAGAAGGGAAATGGGGAGCAGCCTGAGCAAGAAAGGAAATGGGGAGCAGCCTGAGCAAGAAGGGAAATGAGGAGCAGCCTGAGCAAGAAGGGAAATGGGGAGCAGCCTGAGCAAGAAAGGAAATGGGGAGCAGCCTGAGCAAGAAGGGAAATGGGGAGCAGCCTGAGCGAGAAGGGAAATGGGGAGCAGCCTGAGCAAGAAGGGAAATGGGGAGCAGCCTGAGCATGAAGGGAAATGGGGAGCAGCCTGAGCATGAAGGGAAATGGGTAGCAGCCTGAGCATGAAGGGAAATGGGGAGTTAAGTAGCCTGAGCAAGAAGGGAAATGGGGAGCAGCCTGAGCAAGAAGGGAAATGGGGAGCAGCCTGAGCATGAAGGGAAATGGGGAGCAGCCTGAGCAAGAAGGGAAATGGGGAGCAGCCTGAGCAAGAAGGGAAATGTGGTTAAGTAGCCTGAGCAAGAAGGGAAATGGGGAGCAGCCTGAGCAAGAAGGGAAATGGGGAGCAGCCTGAGCATGAAGGGAAATGGGGAGCAGCCTGAGCAAGAAGGGAAATGGGGAGCAGCCTGAGCAAGAAGGGAAATGTGGTTAAGTAGCCTGAGCAAGAAGGGAAATGGGGAGCAGCCTGAGCAAGAAAGGAAATGGGGAGCAGCCTGAGCAAGAAGGGAAATGGGGAGCAGCCTGAGCGAGAAGGGAAATGAGGAGCAGCCTGAGCATGAAGGGAAATGGGGAGCAGCCTGAGCAAGAAAGGAAATGGGGAGCAGCCTGAGCGAGAAGGGAAATGGGGAGCAGCCTGAGCGAGAAGGGAAATGAGGAGCAGCCTGAGCATGAAGGGAAATGGGGAGCAGCCTGAGCAAGAAAGGAAATGGGGAGCAGCCTGAGCAAGAAAGGAAATGGGGAGCAGCCTGAGCAAGAAGGGAAATGAGGAGCAGCCTGAGCAAGAAGGGAAATGGGGAGCAGCCTGAGCAAGAAGGGAAATGGGGAGCAGCCTGAGCAAGAAAGGAAATGGGGAGCAGCCTGAGCAAGAAGGGAAATGGGGAGCAGCCTGAGCATGAAGGGAAATGGGGAGCAGCCTGAGCATGAAGGGAAATGGGGAGCAGCCTGAGCAAGAAGGGAAATGGGGACCAGCCTGAGCAAGAAGGGAAATGGGGAGCAGCCTGAGCATGAAGGGAAATGGGGAGCAGCCTGAGCATGAATGGAAATGGGGAGCAGCCTGAGCATGAAGGGAAATGGGGAGCAGCCTGAGCATGAAGGGAAATGGGGAGCAGCCTGAGCATGAAGGGAAATGGGGAGCAGCCTGAGCATGAAGGGAAATGGGGAGCAGCCTGAGCAAGAAGGGAAATGGGGAGCAGCCTGAGCAAGAAGGGAAATGGGGAGCAGCCTGAGCATGAAGGGAAATGGGGAGCAGCCTGAGCATGAAGGGAAATGGGGAGCAGCCTGAGCATGAAGGGAAATGGGGAGCAGCCTGAGCATGAAGGGAAATGGGGAGCAGCCTGAGCATGAAGGGAAATGGGGAGAAGCCTGAGCATGAAGGGAAATGGGGAGTTAAGTAGCCTGAGCAAGACGGGAAATGGGGAGCAGCCTGAGCAAGAAGGGAAATGGGGAGCAGCCTGAGCAAGAAGGGAAATGGGGAGCAGCCTGAGCAAGAAGGGAAATGGGGAGCAGCCTGAGCATGAAGGGAAATGGAGAGCAGCCTGAGCATGAAGGGAAATAGGGAGCAACCTGAGCAAGAAGGGAAATGGGGAGCAGCCTGAGCAAGAAGGGAAATGGGGAGCAGCCTGAGCAAGAAGGGCCACGGGGAGTGGCCTGAGCATGAAGGGAAATGGGGAGCAGCCTGAGCATGAAGGGAAATGGGGAGCAGCTTGAGCAAGAAGGGAAATGGGGAGCAGCTAGAGCAAGAAGGGAAATGGGGAGCAGCCTGAGCAAGAAGGGAAATGAGGAGCAGCCTGAGCAAGAAGGGAAATGGGGAGCAGCCTGAGCAAGAAGGGAAATGGGGAGCAGCCTGAGCAAGAAAGGAAATGGGGAGCAGCCTGAGCGAGAAGGGAAATGGGGAGCAGCCTGAGCGAGAAGGGAAATGGGGAGCAGCCTGAGCATGAAGGGAAATGGGGAGCAGCCTGAGCAAGAAGGGAAATGGGGAGCAGCCTGAGCAAGAAGGGAAATGGGGAGCAGCCTGAGCATGAAGGGAAATGGGGAGCAGCCTGAGCATGAAGGGAAATGGGGAGCAGCCTGAGCATGAAGGGAAATGGGGAGCAGCCTGAGCAAGAAGGGAAATGGGGACCAGCCTGAGCAAGAAGGGAAATGGGGAGCAGCCTGAGCATGAAGGGAAATGGGGAGCAGCCTGAGCATGAAGGGAAATGGGGAGCAGCCTGAGCATGAAGGGAAATGGGGAGCAGCCTGAGCATGAAGGGAAATGGGGAGCAGCCTGAGCAAGAAGGGAAATGGGGAGAAGCCTGAGCATGAAGGGAAATGGGGAGTTAAGTAGCCTGAGCAAGAAGGGAAATGGGGAGCAGCCTGAGCAAGAAGGGAAATGGGGAGCAGCCTGAGCAAGAAGGGAAATGGGGAGCAGCCTGAGCAAGAAGGGAAATGGGGAGCAGCCTGAGCAAGAAGGGAAATGGGGAGCAGCCTGAGCAAGAAGGGAAATGGGGAGCAGCCTGAGCATGAAGGGAAATGGAGAGCAGCCTGAGCATGAAGGGAAATGGGGAGAAGCCTGAGCAAGAAGGGAAATGGGGAGCAGCCTGAGCATGAAGGGAAATGGAGAGCAGCCTGAGCATGAAGGGAAATAGGGAGCAACCTGAGCAAGAAGGGAAATGGGGAGCAGCCTGAGCAAGAAGGGAAATGGGGAGCAGCCTGAGCAAGAAGGGAAATGGGGAGCAGCCTGAGCAAGAAGGGAAATGGGGAGCAGCCTGAGCAAGAAGGGCCACAGGGAGTGGCCTGAGCAGGGCGGCCACGGAAAAAGCCTGATCAGGAAGGGAAACGGGGAGCAGCCTGAGCGAGAGGGTCCACGGGGAAGGTGCCCAAGTGAGAGGGTCCACGGGGGAGGTGCCTGAGCGTTAGGGGCCACAGAGAGGTGCCCGAGTGAGAGGGGCCACAGAGGGAGGTGCTGAAGCGAGAGGGGCCACAGTGGAGATGCTGAGTGAAAGAGGCCATGGGAAGGTGCTAGAGCATGAGGGGCCACGAGGGAGGTGCCCGAGCCATGAGGGTCACAGGGAGCTTCTCAAGCAAGAAGAACCATGGAGAGCTTCAGAGATATCCTGCTAGTATAGGGCTACATGGAGCGGCCTGTGAAAGAAGGGCCACAGAGGCGACTTGCGAGTGTAGGGTCATGGGAAGTGGCCTACGACAGGAGGGCCACACAGCCCAGTTTGTGAGAGTAATGGACATGTGGATGAGTTAAGGTCCTGTTCACACTGAATCCCCATCATACTGAATAAATGCAAACTGAACACCCAACAAGATCTATAGACTGCAGTGACATTAAGTGAATTCAAATAAACTCTGTTTGAAATTCTTTGTGGAGTTGACGGTCATGGGAAACAGTCGGTAAGGTGCAGATGACAAGTACAATCTGTAGAAATAGGGGCATGGGGAAAAGTCTTTAAAAGAGGAGGTTTAAAGGGAGTCGTCTGTGAGAGCTGGGCAGCATGGCGAGAATTCTGTGGGAATGGATGAGTTCATAGGGAGCAAGCTATTAGAGAGGAAGGACAACTATGGGGAGCATTCTGTGGGACTGGATGAGTTCATAGGGAGCAATCTACAGGAGGAAGAAGGACTATGGGGAGCATTCTGTGGGAAAGGATGAGTTTATAGGGAACAATCTACTGTGTTTTTTCAAAAATAAGACCCTGTCATACTTTTTTTGCCCCGAAAAAAAGCACTAGGGTTTATTTTTGGGTAGGTCTTATTCTTGGGGAAACATGGTTGGGGGTAAGTTTACCCCCTCCTCCCAGGTCCTCCTGCGATCTTTGGCAGCTGCTCCCAGCAGGTATGCTCCACGCAGTCCTCTCCTGCTTCTGGCCGGCACACTCACATACATCAGATCTCATACTCATATACACACACACATCAGATCTCACACATTCACCGTGATACCGATTGCTTCTGGAAAGCAGGGGAAGATGGGACGCAGTGCAGTGGAACGCATGCAGGACTCGGCCGTGGAACGCATCAATGCCTTCCACCGTAGGTCCTCTATACATTCCATTGCACTGCGTCCCAGGATTCTTTACCGCCCAGAAGCAATCTGTATCGTCCGATGTGGTGAGTGCGTGCAATCTGATCTCTGATTGTGTGTGTGATCTGATGTAGGTGCGATCTGATGTGTGTGGGTGTGCGTGCCACAGCAGTTCCTCCCATTCGTTGTCTGGTGAGTATAATTGCAGGTCTTTTGTCTTTCTTTTGGGGGTGTCTGCTTTCTATAATTAAGTATCCTTCAGTATTGTCACGAACCACCGGGGGGGTCACTCAGAAATCCCCCGCGCTGGCTACCAGTACGTCACAATCGGGGGGTAACAAGTGGGGGTCACCCCTCCTTTATACCTCCCGACCGACAGACAGAGCACGTGACGCGCTCTCTAGCGCCCCTCTTATAGTCAGGCCAATTATGGAATTGCCCGACAATAAGCAAGGAGGCCGCTATACTACTTATGCCGATTATTGAAGGGTCCCCGGTGAGAGTAGGGTATATATTCCCCCGACCTCCGCGGGCGGAATATATAAAACCTCCCCGAATCTCACTGGCCTCCCCACAATAATCCTTGGCACAACTCGCTGCCACCAACCGCTTCACGGTAACTATTAGCCGAACACACAGACGTGGGATTCAAGATCGAGATAACAGAACAGCCCAAGATTAATTATATAATTTAATCAGTCTAAAGCACACTAGAAACTACAATATATACAATAGGGGATCTACAGAATATACATAGGTCAGAGTACAGTTACAGATAAAGCATGGTTTACAAACAGGCATACACAGTTCCAGCAGTTACCTTGTGCGTCTGGCCACAGGGGGGCGCTGTAGACCAGGTTTCCAGGATCTTTCCCACAGATGTTTCCTACACGTGACCCCCAGCGAAAGAACACTGGAAAATGGCCGAAGTAGGGTTATCAACCTGGGCAAATCCAGGTCCCCTCCTACCTTAGTGACCTCAGAGGGAGCACTGCTCCACCCCTGGCTGGAGTTATGGACAATATCCACAACATGGAATATGGGCCATAACTTTGCCTGGGAGCGTCGTAGGCGGACGCCAACGCTCTCATTGTGACAGTTATGAATTTAGCTACAGAACGAGAGGACTCATGACTTGTCTACTAGTTCCCCATTGGCTGATATCACGCCTGGGGTACTTCCCAATGTCCTACTCCCATAAAAAAGGTGTGCCAGCATCGTCCGCATGCAGAGACACCATTTTTATGGTTGCCATATTTATCGGAAATATGGCTTGCGAGATATGAACCATATTTTACTGGAGTCGTTCTGTCTGGATACTTCCAAGCTTGCTAATTAGATAGCAGCCCCTACCACAGGGTCACGGCAGGGAGTCATCCTGTGTCCATTGTTCCCACATCATCTAATCTCCATATCACAGGAGATGGCCATGGGATGTGTTGCTAGGATGTGACACCTTCCAAGATGTTGGACATTGAGAACAAGAAGGGAGGGGGCACGGCCATGGAGTGATGAGAGCGATTATGACTGGAAATCATAATTCCTCTTCATATCCCAGGATTTGCCTCACACCTCCCCCCTTTTGAGGGCGCTAGGGGGCAGCACACTCCGGTGTTCCCCCGTGCGCCCGTCCGCGACCTCTCCTTGTCGGGACAGCCCGTCTGCGTTACCGTGGTCCCGGCCCCTTTTGTGGCGAATGGTGAAGTTGTATTGCTGGAGCGCAAGGCTCCATCGCAACAATCGCCCATTCGTCCCAGAGACGGTGTGCAACCAGCTGAGGGGATTGTGGTCCGTCTCCACGATGAAGTGGCGCCCGTATAGATAGGGTTGCAGACGCTGCAGGGCCCACACTATGGCCAGGCACTCCTTTTCCATCGTGGAATAGGCCACTTCCCTTGGTAACAGCTTCCTGCTCAGGTACAAGACTGGGTGCTCTTGGCTCGCAGAGTCCACCTGGCTGAGCACCGCACCGAGGCCGAAGTCACTGGCGTCGGTCTGTACTACAAACGGCCGCGTGAAGTCGGCTGCCTGTAGCACGGGCGGGCTGGACAGGGCGTCCTTTAGGGCCCGGAAGGCTGTCTCGCAGTCCATTGTCCAATCGACTGCAGAGGGCAGCTTCTTCTTGGTGAGGTCCGTCAAGGGCTTTGCCAGGCTACTATAGCATGGAACAAACCTCCTATAGTACCCAGCGGTCCCCAAGAAGGACATCACCTGCTTCTTGGTCCTGGGGGTGGGCCAGGACGCGATGGCCTCCACTTTCTCAGGCTCGGGCTTCAGTGTTCTCCCGCCTACCCGGTGACCGAGGTACTGGACCTCGCTCATGGCCAGCTGACACTTTCCCGGCTTGATGGTCAAACCTGCCTGGTGGATCCGCCTGAGCACCTGTGCTAGATGCTCTAGGTGGTCCTCCCAGGTGGGACTGAAGACGGCAATGTCATCCAGGTACGCGGCCGCGTACCCTTCAAGTCCCTTGAGCAGGGTGTTGACCATCCGCTGGAAAGTGGCAGGGGCATTCCTCATCCCGAATGGCATCACCGTGGACTCGTACAGTCCAAATGGGGTAATAAAGGCAGAGCGTTCCCTGGCCTTGCGAGTCAGGGGGATCTGCCAATATCCCCGGCTCAGGTCCATGATGGTCAGGTACTGAGCCCCGGCCAACTGATCGAGCAGGTCATCGATGCGTGGCATTGGGTACGCATCGGCGACCGTGACAGCATTGAGCCCCCTGTAGTCCACGCAGAACCGAGTGGTTCGGTCCTTCTTAGGGACGAGGACTACAGGCGAGGCCCAAGCGCTGTTGGATGCCTGGATCACCCCCAGCTTCAGCATCTCGTCAATCTCCTGGCGCATGTGTTGCTGCACCTCCAGGGAGACCCGATATGCTGAACGCCGGATCGGGGGATGATCCCCAGTGTCCACGTGATGGACAGCCAAGTCAGTCCTTCCGGGCTGGTTGGTAAACAACCCCCGGAAGGGGTGTAGGGTGGCCCACAGCTGGGACCGTTGGTCCTCCAAGAGCTGGTGGCCAACCTCCACATCCTCAATGGATCCGCCTGCCCTAACCTGGGCTAGCATATCCAAGAGGGTTTCCGCTTCTCCCTCCTCGGGCAGGTTGCACACAGGGAGTGCACATGCCTCCCGCTCATGATGTGCCTTCATCATGTTCACATGGAAGGGCTTCCGCCTTCCACGGGCAGGGTCCAGGGTGACCAGGTACGTTACAGGGTTGAGCTGCTGGTACACGAGGTATGGGCCTTCCCAGGCTGCCTGAAGCTTGTCCTGTGGTACGGGGACCAGTACCCACACCTTTTGACCCACTTGGTAGGTCCTCTGACAAGCGTTCTGGTCGTACCAACGCTTCTGATCGGCCTGGGCTTGAGCCATATTGTCGTGTACCAGTTGCGTCAAGGCCTGCATTTTGTCCCGGAAGCGCATGACATACTCGATAACCGACACTCCAGGGGTGGCCAAATCCCCTTCCCAAGCCTCTTTCACCAGAGCCAGGGGGCCCCGCACACGTCGCCCGTACAGGAGCTCAAACGGTGAGAATCCTGTTGAGGCCTGTGGAACCTCCCGGTAAGCAAATAACAGGTGTGGGAGATACCGCTCCCAGTCACGCCCGTGGAAGTCGACCAACATCTTAAGCATCTGCTTTAAGGTGCCATTGAACCGCTCGCACAGGCCATTAGTCTGTGGATGGTACGGGCTGGCCACCAGATGTCGCACCTGGACCTGCTTACAGAGGGCCTCCATCAGCTGGGACATGAATTGGGTCCCCCGGTCAGTGAGCATTTCCTGGGGAAAACCCACTCGGGAGAAAATCTCCAGCAAGGCGGTGGCCACCTTGTCAGCCCGAATGGACGACAAGGCCACTGCTTCTGGGTACCGGGTGGCATAGTCCACTACCGTTAGTATGAAGCGTTTCCCGGAGCTGCTGGGGATGGCCAGCGGGCCGACCAGATCCACAGCCACCCTCCTGAAAGGCTCATCGATGATTGGCAGAAATACCAGTGGGGCTTTGGGGTGTGGCCCCGCCTTCCCCACTCTCTGACAGGTTTCACACGAACGGCAGTAGGCAACCACATCGGCCCCCATTTTTGGCCAGTAGAAATGCTGGTTTAACCTGGCCTTGGTCTTAGCGATCCCTAGGTGTCCGGCCATCGGAATCTCATGTGCGATCCGCAACAACTCCGTCCGGAACGGATAGGGTACCACCAACTGTCGGTCCCTGGGCCACGCCTCCGGTGAACCCTGCTGGACCGTGACCCGGTACAGCCGTCCTTGGTCCCAGACCACTCGCTCCGGGTCCGAGTCCGAGGGAGGCTGTGCCGCCTGCTCCTTTAGAGCTTTCAGGCTGTCGTCAGCTTCTAACGCTGCCTGAAACCCCTGACTAGATGTGGCCAGAATCAACGAGACTGTCACATCTTCGGTCAGTACCCCGGGACCTGTGTCCTGGCCTCCACCTGACTCGGCTGCCACTTGGTCAGAAGGGGAAGAGCTATCGGACCTCCGGGAGGCCCCTTGGCTTCCAGCACTCCCACTGCGGGTGACAGCGGCCACAGCCGCTGCGACCGTGGGTTGTGCCTGCTCCTCCTCCGTTCCTGACCAAGTCGCCGGTTCAGGCAGACCTACCTGGCTTCCTGACACCCCGGTTGTGGGGGAACCCTGCACCGAGATCTTACCTGGGAGCACTTCCGCTCCGGGACCGGCCCCAATCTCACCAGCCTGTTCCCCCCCTGCAGCAACAGAACCCCGCTGTGAAATCTCTGGGGACCCCACATTTGCTGTGGTAGCCCCCACCCCACACACTGGTCCTCCCCCTGCAGCACCCTGCTCTCTGCTTATCCCTGCAGAGGGCAACAGATCCCAGCTCACAGGCTGATTACTTGTAGAGGCATTGTCACACCTTTCTCTGACCCCCTCCCCTGTCACAGCTGCAGCTGAGTGTGTGTCTATGGTGTCTATGCAAGCAGAAAAATCAGAGTTCACTCCCTCCTCCCTTACATCATTCATAGATAACACATTAACATTGTCCGGAGGCACGTCAGTACTGGCTGAAGGTTCAGCCCTTGGGGGGGGCCCAAACTGGGAGGTTATCTGCCCCAAATCTGTCCCAAGTAGCACGTTTGCAGGGATCCGATCAGTTACCCCCACCTCTCTCACCCCTCGCCCTGCGCCCCAGTCCACATAAATGCCAGCAACAGGCAGCGCCGGGTCAATGCCTCCAATCCCGGAGACAGCGAGGGTTTTTCCAGGGATCAAGTCTTGGGGGGACACCATCTCAGGCCGCACCAGAGTCACCTCCGAGGCGCTGTCTCGCAGTCCTATGGTCACAGACCGGCCGACGGTGACAGGTTGGAAGCTGTCCAGGAACCTACCACCACCCCCACCCACACAATACACCTTGGGCGGCCCTTGGGACGGGGACGGAGCCGGGGCCTTGGGACGCTGAGGGCACATGGCCTTGAAGTGTCCAGGTAGGTTGCACTGGTGGCACCGTCTTGGCTCTGCCACGGGCCTGGAGAGGGGAGTTGAGGGGGACACCCCCTGCAGTCTAGGGGCAGGTGGGGCAGTCGCAGAATTCATCTTACCCCCTCTCCAGGTGCTGCTGGTGGCCGCTCTCCTGGCCTCAGGGGCCCGGTTGTTGGTGTAGTCATCGGCCAGGGCAGCTGTAGCCGTGGACCCCTTTGGCTTCTGGTCTCGGATGAACTGGCGGAGATCCTCAGGGCAGTTCCACAAGAGTTGCTCTGTGATGACCAAGTCCAGGATCTCCGGTCCGGTGGAAAGCTGCAGGCCTTGGGTCCAGTGGTCGGCAGCTCGGGCAAGTGCCCGCCGGTGGTCAGCCCAGGAGTCCTTTGGTCCCTTCTGCAGGGTCCGGAACTTCTTGCGGTAGGACTCCGGAGTGAGGTTGTACTGTTGGATCAGGGCCCGCTTGATTGTGTCGTAGCCCTGATCTGCCTCAGTAGGCAAGTCCCCAAGGATTTCCAGGGCCTTACCCCTTAAACGGGGGGTCAGGTATTTGGCCCACTGGTCCTTGTCCAGATGGTGCTGCAGGCAAGTCCGTTCAAAAGCAGTCAGGAAAGAGTCCAAGTCTCCATCCTTCTCCAGCACTGGGAAGTCCTCAACACGGACCTTTGGAAGTTTGGTGTCTTGAAGGTCACGGGTGGCTGATGAGGGCCGGAGCTGAGCTAGCTGCAGCTGGTGGTCACGGTCTGCCTGTTGCTGTCGCTCTTCACGCGCTGCCTGCCGCTCCGCAGCCTCAGCCTCACGCGCTGCTTGCCGCTCCGCAGCCTCACGCGCTGCTTGCCGCTCCGCAGCCTCAGCGTCACGCGCTGCCTGTCGCTCACGCTCGGCCATGAGTATCTCGTAGGTATCCCGGTCTCCAGCCATAAGCCTGGCCAAGGCAGCTTGAAGGAGGGCCTCTGCACCTCTCAGGCCGGAGGGATTGGCAAGTGGTGATCTGCGGCACGCTGCAGAGCCAGGTGATTCACTGTCCATTTCAGAGCGGAGGACTGGCATCTGGCTCGTTGAGGACCCTTGGGCGAGCTCCTCCTCATTTTGTCCAGCAGTGCCAGGTTGTGCGATGTCCTCTGCAGAGCTGTTCTCTGGCGTCGGGCTCTTGGAGGGCTCGTGGACAACCTCCTCATCGTCTCTGGCCTGAGCATCGGCCATTCCTTTGGCTTTGCTCCTGGTGCTCTCAGCCATTGTTGCAGACTTTGGTCACTGACACAGAACTGCCACCTGATGCCTCCACACACCTTACAGTATCTGCACTCTGACACTCTAGTGTTGAGCTGGTCTGAAGACCCCAGCAGCCACAGCTGCTGCAGGCAGTCTTTAGTGTCTGGGAGTATGGGTCTCACACTCACACACACTATTATCTCAATCCCACCGCTGCCACCAATATGTCACGAACCACCGGGGGGGTCACTCAGAAATCCCCCGCGCTGGCTACCAGTACGTCACAATCGGGTAACAAGTGGGGGTCACCCCTCCTTTATACCTCCCGACCGACAGACAGAGCACGTGACGCGCTCTCTAGCGCCCCTCTTATAGTCAGGCCAATTATGGAATTGCCCGACAATAAGCAAGGAGGCCGCTATACTACTTATGCCGATTATTGAAGGGTCCCCGGTGAGAGTAGGGTATATATTCCCCCGACCTCCGCGGGCGGAATATATAAAACCTCCCCGAATCTCACTGGCCTCCCCACAATAATCCTTGGCACAACTCGCTGCCACCAACCGCTTCACGGTAACTATTAGCCGAACACACAGACGTGGGATTCAAGATCGAGATAACAGAACAGCCCAAGATTAATTATATAATTTAATCAGTCTAAAGCACACTAGAAACTACAATATATACAATAGGGGATCTACAGAATATACATAGGTCAGAGTACAGTTACAGATAAAGCATGGTTTACAAACAGGCATACACAGTTCCAGCAGTTACCTTGTGCGTCTGGCCACAGGGGGGCGCTGTAGACCAGGTTTCCAGGATCTTTCCCACAGATGTTTCCTACACGTGACCCCCAGCGAAAGAACACTGGAAAATGGCCGAAGTAGGGTTATCAACCTGGGCAAATCCAGGTCCCCTCCTACCTTAGTGACCTCAGAGGGAGCACTGCTCCACCCCTGGCTGGAGTTATGGACAATATCCACAACATGGAATATGGGCCATAACTTTGCCTGGGAGCGTCGTAGGCGGACGACAACGCTCTCATTGTGACAGTTATGAATTTAGCTACAGAACGAGAGGACTCATGACTTGTCTACTAGTTCCCCATTGGCTGATATCACGCCTGGGGTACTTCCCAATGTCCTACTCCCATAAAAAAGGTGTGCCAGCATCGTCCGCATGCAGAGACACCATTTTTATGGTTGCCATATTTATCGGAAATATGGCTTGCGAGATATGAACCATATTTTACTGGAGTCGTTCTGTCTGGATACTTCCAAGCTTGCTAATTAGATAGCAGCCCCTACCACAGGGTCACGACAGGGAGTCATCCTGTGTCCATTGTTCCCACATCATCTAATCTCCATATCACAGGAGATGGCCATGGGATGTGTTGCTAGGATGTGACACCTTCCAAGATGTTGGACATTGAGAACAAGAAGGGAGGGGGCACGGCCATGGAGTGATGAGAGCGATTATGACTGGAAATCATAATTCCTCTTCATATCCCAGGATTTGCCTCACACCCACTGCTGCCACCAATATGTCACGAACCACCGGGGGGGTCACTCAGAAATCCCCCGCGCTGGCTACCAGTACATCACAATCGGGGGGTAACAAGTGGGGGTCACCCCTCCTTTATACCTCCCGACCGACAGACAGAGCACGTGACGCGCTCTCTAGCGCCCCTCTTATAGTCAGGCCAATTATGGAATTGCCCGACAATAAGCAAGGAGGCCGCTATACTACTTATGCCGATTATTGAAGGGTCCCCGGTGAGAGTAGGGTATATATTCCCCCGACCTCCGCGGGCGGAATATATAAAACCTCCCCGAATCTCACTGGCCTCCCCACAATAATCCTTGGCACAACTCGCTGCCACCAACCGCTTCACGGTAACTATTAGCCGAACACACAGACGTGGGATTCAAGATCGAGATAACAGAACAGCCCAAGATTAATTATATAATTTAATCAGTCTAAAGCACACTAGAAACTACAATATATACAATAGGGGATCTACAGAATATACATAGGTCAGAGTACAGTTACAGATAAAGCATGGTTTACAAACAGGCATACACAGTTCCAGCAGTTACCTTGTGCGTCTGGCCACAGGGGGGCGCTGTAGACCAGGTTTCCAGGATCTTTCCCACAGATGTTTCCTACACGTGACCCCCAGCGAAAGAACACTGGAAAATGGCCGAAGTAGGGTTATCAACCTGGGCAAATCCAGGTCCCCTCCTACCTTAGTGACCTCAGAGGGAGCACTGCTCCACCCCTGGCTGGAGTTATGGACAATATCCACAACATGGAATATGGGCCATAACTTTGCCTGGGAGCGTCGTAGGCGGACGCCAACGCTCTCATTGTGACAGTTATGAATTTAGCTACAGAACGAGAGGACTCATGACTTGTCTACTAGTTCCCCATTGGCTGATATCACGCCTGGGGTACTTCCCAATGTCCTACTCCCATAAAAAAGGTGTGCCAGCATCGTCCGCATGCAGAGACACCATTTTTATGGTTGCCATATTTATCGGAAATATGGCTTGCGAGATATGAACCATATTTTACTGGAGTCGTTCTGTCTGGATACTTCCAAGCTTGCTAATTAGATAGCAGCCCCTACCACAGGGTCACGGCAGGGAGTCATCCTGTGTCCATTGTTCCCACATCATCTAATCTCCATATCACAGGAGATGGCCATGGGATGTGTTGCTAGGATGTGACACCTTCCAAGATGTTGGACATTGAGAACAAGAAGGGAGGGGGCACGGCCATGGAGTGATGAGAGCGATTATGACTGGAAATCATAATTCCTCTTCATATCCCAGGATTTGCCTCACACCTCCCCCCTTTTGAGGGCGCTAGGGGGCAGCACACTCCGGTGTTCCCCCGTGCGCCCGTCCGCGACCTCTCCTTGTCGGGACAGCCCGTCTGCGTTACCGTGGTCCCGGCCCCTTTTGTGGCGAATGGTGAAGTTGTATTGCTGGAGCGCAAGGCTCCATCGCAACAATCGCCCATTCGTCCCAGAGACGGTGTGCAACCAGCTGAGGGGATTGTGGTCCGTCTCCACGATGAAGTGGCGCCCGTATAGATAGGGTTGCAGACGCTGCAGGGCCCACACTATGGCCAGGCACTCCTTTTCCATCGTGGAATAGGCCACTTCCCTTGGTAACAGCTTCCTGCTCAGGTACAAGACTGGGTGCTCTTGGCTCGCAGAGTCCACCTGGCTGAGCACCGCACCGAGGCCGAAGTCACTGGTGTCGGTCTGTACTACAAACGGCCGCGTGAAGTCGGCTGCCTGTAGCACGGGCGGGCTGGACAGGGCGTCCTTTAGGGCCCGGAAGGCTGTCTCGCAGTCCATTGTCCAATCGACTGCAGAGGGCAGCTTCTTCTTGGTGAGGTCCGTCAAGGGCTTTGCCAGGCTACTATAGCATGGAACAAACCTCCTATAGTACCCAGCGGTCCCCAAGAAGGACATCACCTGCTTCTTGGTCCTGGGGGTGGGCCAGGACGCGATGGCCTCCACTTTCTCAGGCTCGGGCTTCAGTGTTCTCCCGCCTACCCGGTGACCGAGGTACTGGACCTCGCTCATGGCCAGCTGACACTTTCCCGGCTTGATGGTCAAACCTGCCTGGTGGATCCGCCTGAGCACCTGTGCTAGATGCTCTAGGTGGTCCTCCCAGGTGGGACTGAAGACGGCAATGTCATCCAGGTACGCGGCCGCGTACCCTTCAAGTCCCTTGAGCAGGGTGTTGACCATCCGCTGGAAAGTGGCAGGGGCATTCCTCATCCCGAATGGCATCACCGTGGACTCGTACAGTCCAAATGGGGTAATAAAGGCAGAGCGTTCCCTGGCCTTGCGAGTCAGGGGGATCTGCCAATATCCCCGGCTCAGGTCCATGATGGTCAGGTACTGAGCCCCGGCCAACTGATCGAGCAGGTCATCGATGCGTGGCATTGGGTACGCATCGGCGACCGTGACAGCATTGAGCCCCCTGTAGTCCACGCAGAACCGAGTGGTTCGGTCCTTCTTAGGGACGAGGACTACAGGCGAGGCCCAAGCGCTGTTGGATGCCTGGATCACCCCCAGCTTCAGCATCTCGTCAATCTCCTGGCGCATGTGTTGCTGCACCTCCAGGGAGACCCGATATGCTGAACGCCGGATCGGGGGATGATCCCCAGTGTCCACGTGATGGACAGCCAAGTCAGTCCTTCCGGGCTGGTTGGTAAACAACCCCCGGAAGGGGTGTAGGGTGGCCCACAGCTGGGACCGTTGGTCCTCCAAGAGCTGGTGGCCAACCTCCACATCCTCAATGGATCCGCCTGCCCTAACCTGGGCTAGCATATCCAAGAGGGTTTCCGCTTCTCCCTCCTCGGGCAGGTTGCACACAGGGAGTGCACATGCCTCCCGCTCATGATGTGCCTTCATCATGTTCACATGGAAGGGCTTCCGCCTTCCACGGGCAGGGTCCAGGGTGACCAGGTACGTTACAGGGTTGAGCTGCTGGTACACGAGGTATGGGCCTTCCCAGGCTGCCTGAAGCTTGTCCTGTGGTACGGGGACCAGTACCCACACCTTTTGACCCACTTGGTAGGTCCTCTGACAAGCGTTCTGGTCGTACCAACGCTTCTGATCGGCCTGGGCTTGAGCCATATTGTCGTGTACCAGTTGCGTCAAGGCCTGCATTTTGTCCCGGAAGCGCATGACATACTCGATAACCGACACTCCAGGGGTGGCCAAATCCCCTTCCCAAGCCTCTTTCACCAGAGCCAGGGGGCCCCGCACACGTCGCCCGTACAGGAGCTCAAACGGTGAGAATCCTGTTGAGGCCTGTGGAACCTCCCGGTAAGCAAATAACAGGTGTGGGAGATACCGCTCCCAGTCACGCCCGTGGGAGTCGACCAACATCTTAAGCATCTGCTTTAAGGTGCCATTGAACCGCTCGCACAGGCCATTAGTCTGTGGATGGTACGGGCTGGCCACCAGATGTCGCACCTGGACCTGCTTACAGAGGGCCTCCATCAGCTGGGACATGAATTGGGTCCCCCGGTCAGTGAGCATTTCCTGGGGAAAACCCACTCGGGAGAAAATCTCCAGCAAGGCGGTGGCCACCTTGTCAGCCCGAATGGACGACAAGGCCACTGCTTCTGGGTACCGGGTGGCATAGTCCACTACCGTTAGTATGAAGCGTTTCCCGGAGCTGCTGGGGATGGCCAGCGGGCCGACCAGATCCACAGCCACCCTCCTGAAAGGCTCATCGATGATTGGCAGAGATACCAGTGGGGCTTTGGGGTGTGGCCCCGCCTTCCCCACTCTCTGACAGGTTTCACACGAACGGCAGTAGGCAACCACATCGGCCCCCATTTTTGGCCAGTAGAAATGCTGGTTTAACCTGGCCTTGGTCTTAGCGATCCCTAGGTGTCCGGCCATCGGAATCTCATGTGCGATCCGCAACAACTCCGTCCGGAACGGATAGGGTACCACCAACTGTCGGTCCCTGGGCCACGCCTCCGGTGAACCCTGCTGGACCGTGACCCGGTACAGCCGTCCTTGGTCCCAGACCACTCGCTCCGGGTCCGAGTCCGAGGGAGGCTGTGCCGCCTGCTCCTTTAGAGCTTTCAGGCTGTCGTCAGCTTCTAACGCTGCCTGAAACCCCTGACTAGATGTGGCCAGAATCAACGAGACTGTCACATCTTCGGTCAGTACCCCGGGACCTGTGTCCTGGCCTCCACCTGACTCGGCTGCCACTTGGTCAGAAGGGGAAGAGCTATCGGACCTCCGGGAGGCCCCTTGGCTTCCAGCACTCCCACTGCGGGTGACAGCGGCCACAGCCGCTGCGACCGTGGGTTGTGCCTGCTCCTCCTCCGTTCCTGACCAAGTCGCCGGTTCAGGCAGACCTACCTGGCTTCCTGACACCCCGGTTGTGGGGGAACCCTGCACCGAGATCTTACCTGGGAGCACTTCCGCTCCGGGACCGGCCCCAATCTCACCAGCCTGTTCCCCCCCTGCAGCAACAGAACCCCGCTGTGAAATCTCTGGGGACCCCACATTTGCTGTGGTAGCCCCCACCCCACACACTGGTCCTCCCCCTGCAGCACCCTGCTCTCTGCTTATCCCTGCAGAGGGCAACAGATCCCAGCTCACAGGCTGATTACTTGTAGAGGCATTGTCACACCTTTCTCTGACCCCCTCCCCTGTCACAGCTGCAGCTGAGTGTGTGTCTATGGTGTCTATGCAAGCAGAAAAATCAGAGTTCACTCCCTCCTCCCTTACATCATTCATAGATAACACATTAACATTGTCCGGAGGCACGTCAGTACTGGCTGAAGGTTCAGCCCTTGGGGGGGGCCCAAACTGGGAGGTTATCTGCCCCAAATCTGTCCCAAGTAGCACGTTTGCAGGGATCCGATCAGTTACCCCCACCTCTCTCACCCCTCGCCCTGCGCCCCAGTCCACATAAATGCCAGCAACAGGCAGCGCCGGGTCAATGCCTCCAATCCCGGAGACAGCGAGGGTTTTTCCAGGGATCAAGTCTTGGGGGGACACCATCTCAGGCCGCACCAGAGTCACCTCCGAGGCGCTGTCTCGCAGTCCTATGGTCACAGACCGGCCGACGGTGACAGGTTGGAAGCTGTCCAGGGACCTACCACCACCCCCACCCACACAATACACCTTGGGCGGCCCTTGGGACGGGGACGGAGCCGGGGCCTTGGGACGCTGAGGGCACATGGCCTTGAAGTGTCCAGGTAGGTTGCACTGGTGGCACCGTCTTGGCTCTGCCACGGGCCTGGAGAGGGGAGTTGAGGGGGACACCCCCTGCAGTCTAGGGGCAGGTGGGGCAGTCGCAGAATTCATCTTACCCCCTCTCCAGGTGCTGCTGGTGGCCGCTCTCCTGGCCTCAGGGGCCCGGTTGTTGGTGTAGTCATCGGCCAGGGCAGCTGTAGCCGTGGACCCCTTTGGCTTCTGGTCTCGGATGAACTGGCGGAGATCCTCAGGGCAGTTCCACAAGAGTTGCTCTGTGATGACCAAGTCCAGGATCTCCGGTCCGGTGGAAAGCTGCAGGCCTTGGGTCCAGTGGTCGGCAGCTCGGGCAAGTGCCCGCCGGTGGTCAGCCCAGGAGTCCTTTGGTCCCTTCTGCAGGGTCCGGAACTTCTTGCGGTAGGACTCCGGAGTGAGGTTGTACTGTTGGATCAGGGCCCGCTTGATTGTGTCGTAGCCCTGATCTGCCTCAGTAGGCAAGTCCCCAAGGATTTCCAGGGCCTTACCCCTTAAACGGGGGGTCAGGTATTTGGCCCACTGGTCCTTGTCCAGATGGTGCTGCAGGCAAGTCCGTTCAAAAGCAGTCAGGAAAGAGTCCAAGTCTCCATCCTTCTCCAGCACTGGGAAGTCCTCAACACGGACCTTTGGAAGTTTGGTGTCTTGAAGGTCACGGGTGGCTGATGAGGGCCGGAGCTGAGCTAGCTGCAGCTGGTGGTCACGGTCTGCCTGTTGCTGTCGCTCTTCACGCGCTGCCTGCCGCTCCGCAGCCTCAGCCTCACGCGCTGCTTGCCGCTCCGCAGCCTCACGCGCTGCTTGCCGCTCCGCAGCCTCAGCGTCACGCGCTGCCTGTCGCTCACGCTCGGCCATGAGTATCTCGTAGGTATCCCGGTCTCCAGCCATAAGCCTGGCCAAGGCAGCTTGAAGGAGGGCCTCTGCACCTCTCAGGCCGGAGGGATTGGCAAGTGGTGATCTGCGGCACGCTGCAGAGCCAGGTGATTCACTGTCCATTTCAGAGCGGAGGACTGGCATCTGGCTCGTTGAGGACCCTTGGGCGAGCTCCTCCTCATTTTGTCCAGCAGTGCCAGGTTGTGCGATGTCCTCTGCAGAGCTGTTCTCTGGCGTCGGGCTCTTGGAGGGCTCGTGGACAACCTCCTCATCGTCTCTGGCCTGAGCATCGGCCATTCCTTTGGCTTTGCTCCTGGTGCTCTCAGCCATTGTTGCAGACTTTGGTCACTGACACAGAACTGCCACCTGATGCCTCCACACACCTTACAGTATCTGCACTCTGACACTCTAGTGTTGAGCTGGTCTGAAGACCCCAGCAGCCACAGCTGCTGCAGGCAGTCTTTAGTGTCTGGGAGTATGGGTCTCACACTCACACACACTATTATCTCAATCCCACCGCTGCCACCAATATGTCACGAACCACCGGGGGGGTCACTCAGAAATCCCCCGCGCTGGCTACCAGTACGTCACAATCGGGGGGTAACAAGTGGGGGTCACCCCTCCTTTATACCTCCCGACCGACAGACAGAGCACGTGACGCGCTCTCTAGCACCCCTCTTATAGTCAGGCCAATTATGGAATTGCCCGACAATAAGCAAGGAGGCCGCTATACTACTTATGCCGATTATTGAAGGGTCCCCGGTGAGAGTAGGGTATATATTCCCCCGACCTCCGCGGGCGGAATATATAAAACCTCCCCGAATCTCACTGGCCTCCCCACAATAATCCTTGGCACAACTCGCTGCCACCAACCGCTTCACGGTAACTATTAGCCGAACACACAGACGTGGGATTCAAGATCGAGATAACAGAACAGCCCAAGATTAATTATATAATTTAATCAGTCTAAAGCACACTAGAAACTACAATATATACAATAGGGGATCTACAGAATATACATAGGTCAGAGTACAGTTACAGATAAAGCATGGTTTACAAACAGGCATACACAGTTCCAGCAGTTACCTTGTGCGTCTGGCCACAGGGGGGCGCTGTAGACCAGGTTTCCAGGATCTTTCCCACAGATGTTTCCTACACGTGACCCCCAGCGAAAGAACACTGGAAAATGGCCGAAGTAGGGTTATCAACCTGGGCAAATCCAGGTCCCCTCCTACCTTAGTGACCTCAGAGGGAGCACTGCTCCACCCCTGGCTGGAGTTATGGACAATATCCACAACATGGAATATGGGCCATAACTTTGCCTGGGAGCGTCGTAGGCGGACGACAACGCTCTCATTGTGACAGTTATGAATTTAGCTACAGAACGAGAGGACTCATGACTTGTCTACTAGTTCCCCATTGGCTGATATCACGCCTGGGGTACTTCCCAATGTCCTACTCCCATAAAAAAGGTGTGCCAGCATCGTCCGCATGCAGAGACACCATTTTTATGGTTGCCATATTTATCGGAAATATGGCTTGCGAGATATGAACCATATTTTACTGGAGTCGTTCTGTCTGGATACTTCCAAGCTTGCTAATTAGATAGCAGCCCCTACCACAGGGTCACGACAGGGAGTCATCCTGTGTCCATTGTTCCCACATCATCTAATCTCCATATCACAGGAGATGGCCATGGGATGTGTTGCTAGGATGTGACACCTTCCAAGATGTTGGACATTGAGAACAAGAAGGGAGGGGGCACGGCCATGGAGTGATGAGAGCGATTATGACTGGAAATCATAATTCCTCTTCATATCCCAGGATTTGCCTCACACCCACTGCTGCCACCAATATGTCACGAACCACCGGGGGGGTCACTCAGAAATCCCCCGCGCTGGCTACCAGTACGTCACAATCGGGGGGTAACAAGTGGGGGTCACCCCTCCTTTATACCTCCCGACCGACAGACAGAGCACGTGACGCGCTCTCTAGCGCCCCTCTTATAGTCAGGCCAATTATGGAATTGCCCGACAATAAGCAAGGAGGCCGCTATACTACTTATGCCGATTATTGAAGGGTCCCCGGTGAGAGTAGGGTATATATTCCCCCGACCTCCGCGGGCGGAATATATAAAACCTCCCCGAATCTCACTGGCCTCCCCACAATAATCCTTGGCACAACTCGCTGCCACCAACCGCTTCACGGTAACTATTAGCCGAACACACAGACGTGGGATTCAAGATCGAGATAACAGAACAGCCCAAGATTAATTATATAATTTAATCAGTCTAAAGCACACTAGAAACTACAATATATACAATAGGGGATCTACAGAATATACATAGGTCAGAGTACAGTTACAGATAAAGCATGGTTTACAAACAGGCATACACAGTTCCAGCAGTTACCTTGTGCGTCTGGCCACAGGGGGGCGCTGTAGACCAGGTTTCCAGGATCTTTCCCACAGATGTTTCCTACACGTGACCCCCAGCGAAAGAACACTGGAAAATGGCCGAAGTAGGGTTATCAACCTGGGCAAATCCAGGTCCCCTCCTACCTTAGTGACCTCAGAGGGAGCACTGCTCCACCCCTGGCTGGAGTTATGGACAATATCCACAACATGGAATATGGGCCATAACTTTGCCTGGGAGCGTCGTAGGCGGACGCCAACGCTCTCATTGTGACAGTTATGAATTTAGCTACAGAACGAGAGGACTCATGACTTGTCTACTAGTTCCCCATTGGCTGATATCACGCCTGGGGTACTTCCCGATGTCCTACTCCCATAAAAAAGGTGTGCCAGCATCGTCCGCATGCAGAGACACCATTTTTATGGTTGCCATATTTATCGGAAATATGGCTTGCGAGATATGAACCATATTTTACTGGAGTCGTTCTGTCTGGATACTTCCAAGCTTGCTAATTAGATAGCAGCCCCTACCACAGGGTCACGGCAGGGAGTCATCCTGTGTCCATTGTTCCCACATCATCTAATCTCCATATCACAGGAGATGGCCATGGGATGTGTTGCTAGGATGTGACACCTTCCAAGATGTTGGACATTGAGAACAAGAAGGGAGGGGGCACGGCCATGGAGTGATGAGAGCGATTATGACTGGAAATCATAATTCCTCTTCATATCCCAGGATTTGCCTCACAAGTATCCTTTAAGTTTTTTAGCGGCACGTACACTTTATTATTGAACCACGACTAGGGCTTATTTTTGGGGTAGGGCTTATATTTAAGCCTTACACTGAAAATGCTGAAAATTCTTGTTAAGCCCTCCCCCAAAATAAGCCCTATTTTTTGGAAAAACACTGTATAGGAGAAGAAGGATGACTATGGAGAGAATTCTATGGGACTGGATGAGTTCATAGGGAGCAATCTATGACAGAGGAAGGACGAGTGGGGAGAATTCTGTGGGAATGGATGAGTTCATAGGGAGCAAGCTATTAGAGAGGAAGGACAACTATGGGGAGCATTCTGTGGGAATGGATGAGTTCATAGGGAGCAAGCTATGAGAGAGGAGGAACGAGTTGGGAGCATTCTATGGGAATGGATGAGTTCATAGGGAGCAAGCTATTAGAGAGGAAGGACAACTATGGGGAGCATTCTGTGGGAATGGATGAGTTCATAGGGAGCAAGCTATGAGAGAGGAAGGACGAGTGGGGAGCATTCTATGGGAATGGATGAGTTCATAGGGAGCAAGCTATGAGAGAGGAAGGACAACTATGGGGAGCATTCTGTGGGACTGGATGAGCTCATAGGGAGCAATCTATAACAGAGTTAGGACGATTACGGGGAGCATTCTGTTTAAATGGATGAGTTCATAGGGAGCAAGCTATGATTCGTGTAATAACGGCACCGAGTATAAGCTGGAGCCTGGCAATGGCGGCGTCACTAGATGATGCGCGATCACATCAATAAGAGACTCAGTCTGACCTAAGAATGAGATCGCTTTACCTCGCCTCATTCCTGCTTGGAGAAGTGCGTAGAGTGATCACTGTGTTTTTCTACCATGTATACGCTGGGACTTATGATGACAGAAGTTTTTTAAGACCGGTTTCACACATCCGACTTTTCACCGGTTTGCCGGATTCAGCGCACGCCAGTACAGTGTATACAGTACAATGGTAGCGCCACAACTTTCGGGTCACATGCTCCAGTCCCATGACAGCATGTGACCGGCACTTATCGTACTGTATACACTGTACTGGCGTGCGCCGAATCCGTCGAAAAGCTGGATGTGTGAAACTAGCCTAACCGATGCCATCACTTCTTGTTCTGCTCCTGTCTGAAGAAAGATAATCTTTTTTCTTCCTGTCCTGTTCCTGGCCAGGACTTTTTTTTTCTTTTTTCTGTCCTTCCCTCCCCCTTTTTTACACCACATCCTTGTGCTCATCTTACAGCCATTGAGCACTGATCAGTGACGCACATCACTAAACGGCATGCGTTTTTTGTGTGGGGAAAAAAAAATAAAAAATTCAAAATAGATTAGTTGATAGGCCTAGATTAGTGACAGTAAAAATATACTGTAGTATTTGGCTTCTACTACAGTATTTTTTACTGAATACAGTCAGGGTTGGCAACAGATAGTAAAAACAATTACTGAGCGACTGCAACTATCATCCGTTTAGTTTTTATTTTACTAAATTTTTATATTTTTCCTTTCTAGATTTTCTTCTAATCTTTGTTTTTTTTTCTTGATTCTATTCTACTAAAAAAAAAGTTTACACCAAACACATCTGAATAAAATTTGATTATTTAAACATACACACACACACACAAACTAAAATTTCCCGCTCGTACCAAAGACTGTATTCTTTCGAGGAGGAATACGCCGTCCTTGCCACAGACACAGAGAGAAGGTTCCACCTTCCTTTATTGATCCTCCTCCGGTGATACTAGACCCTCATGCAGACGACCCAGGACAACAAATGAGCCACCGCCCTCAGTTAGGGACCCACACATCCACTGTTAATTGACCATCTATTGACCTCGGCTCCCGAAAATGATGAGCCCCAGATTCCTAATTTTGTGGCCCAATCAGGAATCCAATTTAACTCAGCTGGCCTCACAGAAATTTACTTTTTCAAAGCCTTTTTCTCTGAGGATTTTGTAAATCTCGTGGTCCAGACAACTTTGTACGCGCAACAATTTTCGGCCCTAAAGCCCGCTTCATTTTGGGTCATTTGTGGGGGGGTGGTTTCCACTGTTTAGGCACATCAGGGACTCGACAAATGGGACATGGAGTCCGCTAATGATTCCACCCAATTTTGAGTTCAAAAAGTCAAGTGGCACTCATTTACTTCCTGCCGTGCGCCAAAACAGTGGTTTTCCACCAGATATAGGGTATCCGCGTTCTCAGGAGATATTGCACAACAAACTTTTTCACAATTTTTTTTCCACAAATAAAAAAAGCAAAAAATAGTGTCCTAAATTTACCATTAAGATAAAGTACAATGTGTCAATCACAGAATCACTAGGATCCATTTAAGCGCTCAAGAGGAGTTGTTTGTTTTTTTATCATAAAGTGAGACTGGTCAGAATTGAAAAAAAAATTGGCCTTTTCATGAACACGAAAATAGGCTGGGTGGTGAAGGGGTTAAACGAAAAAATGACGTGGAGTCTCCCTTATCAGTATCAATGGTTATGACCACAAGCAACTAACTATCTGTGACTATATGCGTAGTCGTAACCATTGATACCTGAGGTCCTGCAATGCCCTGAACATGAGGTAAGCAACATAGTGAATCAGAAGAACTATATTACATTTCAAATCAGAGTTATTTTCTAACATTATTATACCTACTACATATTGGGGATAGGATTTTAGAGATGGAAATAATCCTTTACAATCCCCCTCAATCAAAACGCTTTCATCATATGGTGTACACATTGAGAGACTGTTCCCCTTGGCTGGGGTCAGGCTGCAATATGTTCTCTCGTGTGAGAGAATTGGCCCGATTATGCTAATGACATGCGGCTCAAATTCTGATCAGATTCTGAGCTGAGAGTCAGAATAGTATAATCCAATTCTCTTGCATGCAAAAGTCACAGCACAGGTGTGGAGAAGACAGTGAACAATTTGGGTGGTAAAGGCGGAGGCCCATGGCAAGCAGTGTAATGCCAGAGTCACAGTTGCAGGTGACTCGTGCGTGACTCACACGAGTCTCGCATCATTCGGCACAGCCTGACTTTCTCCAAACAGAAGAGTTTCAGCTGCATAGAAATACATGCAGCTGACCCACTCATGACAGGAGTGTACGGCTGTGCTGGGTGATGCGATGAGAGTCACTCGCAAGTGTGACTCCTGCCTAAGGCTGTGTCCGCACTTTGCAGGTCAATTCTGCAGCGTGTAAGTCACTGCGTGTGCGTCTTAGAATGCAGCCAAAAAAGCTGCGTTCTGAAACGCATTCGGCAGAACGAAAAGTGCGGACATTCCTGGAGAGAATTCATGCGTTCTGGATGCTTTCTCTGCCATAGACAGAGTGGGAAATGCATCTAGAACGCACATTTTTCACAGTACGCACCCACTCGGCTCTGCAGCATCCCCATAGACTTGCAGCAGAGCCGAGTGGAACCGCACTGTCACGGCTGGCTGCGGGACAGTGCCGCGCGATCAGAATGAACTCGGATGACCATCACCCGACTTCATTGTGATCGTGCGGCTCTGTGCGTGTGCCGCGGCTTGATTTGCGGTCACACATGAAGGACTCACCTGTGATCGCAAATCCCCTGAGTGACTGCAGTGAGCCACGCGATCAGCTGTGCTTTCACTCAGGTTACTGGAGAGCGGTGGCCGCGAGTAACCTCAGTGACAGCACAGCTGATCGCGTGACTCACTTCAGTTGCTGCATGGAGCTCACAGGAGCGGCAGTGTTCTAGTGCCGCTCCTGTCAGCTTCCGACGTAGCAGAGCTGGAAGCGTCGTGGGACCTTGCATGGATTACGTCGGACCTGAAGGTGTTTTTGAGGGATTAATAAAGTGGTGAAAGAGGGTTTTTTTTGTCTTTCATTACAAATAAATGATTTTTTTGGACGTGTGTGTTTATTTACTTTAACTTACAGGTTCATCATGGAAGGTATCTCGGGGAGACGCCTGCCATGATTAACCTAGGACTTAGTGGCAGCTATAGGCTGCTGCCATCAACTCCTTATTACCCCGTTTGCCACCGCACCAGGGCAATTCGGGATGAGCCAGTAAAGTCCCGGGACTGTCGCATCTAATGGATGCAGCAATTCCAGGCGGCTGCTGGCTGATATTGTTAGGCTGGGGAGCTCCCCATCCTGAGAATACCAGCCTTCAGCCGTGTGGCTTTACACTGGCTGGTATCCAAATTGAAGGGGGGGGGGGGGGTAGGGGGACCGTGCGTCGTTTTTTCTTCATTTATTTATTTTTTTCTGCTTGATATAGACATGCCCACCGGCGGCTGTGATTGGTTGCAGTGAGCCAGCTGTCACTCAGCGTGGGGGCGTGTCAGACTGCAACCAATCATAGGCACCGGTGGGCGGGGGAAGCAGGGAATACGTGATGGATTAATGAGCGGCCGGCATTTTCAAAAGAGAAGAAGCCGCCACAGTGTGAACGCCATGCAGGGCCGTGCCGGTGATCGTGGATCGGTAAGTATGAGAGAGGGGGTGGGAGGGAGAGACCGACATCGGACAGAGAGAGAGAGTGATAGAGACCGACCGAGAGAGAAAGACGAAAGACCTGCCTTTGTTATGGTAAATAAACACATGTGGATTGCAATAATAATGCAATGCAAGTGCACTGCTTCACATTTTGGCAGCGATTTACTACAACTCATTGGTTTCAATAGGTGTAGAACGCAGCCAAAATGGCAAAAACTACTGACATGCTGCTTCTTTGAACGCATGGTTTTTGCCCAAATTTTGCAAATTAAACGCAGCATTTGGAAACGCAAAGTACGGACAAGAAATTCACATTTTCCCATAGACTTTGCTGGAAAATCAAAACGCATGCCTTTTGGCATGAAAACGCTGCAGTTAAAAACGAACCTGAAAAGCAGGTGGAAACGGAAAGTGCGGACACAACCTAAGAAAGTGAGCTGGGAGTATTTTTAGATAGAGGAGAGGAACACAGGTAGCAGTCTCATGGCGATGTGGCCACTAAAAGCAGCTGAGGATGTGGGGCGATGAGAAACATTTTATCTGGGACAGGAGACTTCGTTTCTGAGGAGAAATGGCCATGGAGAGCAATCTGTGAGGAAGGTGGGACCACAGTAAGAAGTATGTGAAAAGAGGAGTGTAATGTCTTGCTCTCACGAGCGTATAACACGGCTCACTGCTATCAGATGTTTTATGAGATAGCACTATGCCTAATGTTATACCATGGGGTAGTGCCGATCAGCTATTTTTTTCTCATGATGATTCGATAATCTGATGACACGCACCCATACAAGCGTATGTGGAAAATTAGACTGCACTGAGATGTCATCCGAGTGCAGTCCAATATATGCTGACAGACAAGGGAGCAGATGAAGTTTTCTGTCTTCTCCACACCAGTGCTGCGATTTTTACATGCAAGAGAATTGAATCATACTATTCTGACTCTCAGCTCAGACTCTGATCAGAATTTGAGCCGAGTGTCATTAGCATAATCAGGCCAATTCTCTCACACGAGAGAACATATCGCAGCCTGACCCCAGTCAAGGGGAACAGTCTCTCAATGTGAACATCGTATTATGAAAGCTTTTGATTGAGAGGGATCCGTAGTGTAAAGGATTATTTCCATCTCCAAGATCCTATCCCAATATGTAGTAGGTATAATAATATTAGCAAATACCTCTAATTAGAAATGTAATATAGTTCTTCTGATTCACTACGTTGCTTACGTCATGTTCAGGGCATTGCAGGAACTTAGGTAGCCATGATTACGACCACTCATATAGTCACAGATAGTTAGTTGCTCGTGGTCATAGCCATGGATACCAAAAGGTCCGGTAATGCCCTGAAAATGAGGTAAGCAACAAAGTGAATCAGAAGAACTAAACTACATTTCTAATTGTAGGTATTTGCAAATATTATTACACCTACTAAAATATTGGGCTAAAGTAAGCAAATCTCCTTATAACCATATATACCACATTTGCGGGTGGGTGTCAGATTGTGGTCACCCCACTACATACACAAACTCCATATATTGAAATATACAAACAGGAGAATAGGAGTTATGGGTTTTAACAACAAATGTGACATAAGAGATATGGAGGGACACCTATGTCTGAAGAAGTGAATGGCGTATAATATGGCACAAAAACCATTCTATTAGTAAATATCATAAAGATCATGAATTCATGATTATACATCAGACATGACGATAATGAGCAAAAAATGCATTTTTCTCAAAAAGTGAAATCCTACCTAGGAAAAATAGTTATATGTAAGGTCGTCAATATCCCAAAATAATTCCCCCATGTATGTTCTATTGTAAAGTGCCTGGTGCAAAGAGAGTCAGGTCAAAGGGAGCATATCTCAATAAAGTTTTCCATACATACCAATCTATAGTGCCTAGTGCGTAGGAATAGTAACAGATATCAGTGTCCCGGAGAAGGGAGGTTCTCCCAACACCTACCGACGCGCGTTTCACCAGGGAAAATAGAAAATCTCACGTGTGGCTTCTTTAGAAAAGGAGAATTGTGATATTTACCAATAGAATGTTTTTGTGCCATATTATACGCCATTAACTTCTTCAGGCATAGGTGTCCCTCCATATGTTTGTCACATTTGTTGTTTTAATGTCAAATCACAGAGCATACTGCAATTTTTTTATACCACGCACCGATTACATGACATTACATGACAGAAAAACACACTATTCTGCACTGCCTCATTGAATAACGGTCCAAGTACAATACCTCTTTATCGGTTTGCACCCGTTCGATTTATGGTTGTGTGAGCAAGCACTCAGGCTGATGGAAGGTGTGCATAGTCAGATATGGTGGCAATCATCATGTTAAATGTGATAGAAAGATCCATTACATGTGATTTGAAAAACTCCATTCACATATATTGTATTGTACTTTATTTTAGTGCTTATTCTGTACAGAAAATCTGTGTTTGAGCTGCCAGCATTTTGTTTTTTTATGCAGTCTACCATTCACTCTGCAAATGTGCTGCAAGAATTGAAAACCATGAGTAATAAAAACAAATCTTTATTGGACAACAGCTGATAGTGGCTCAATATATTAAACTCTTTTCTTTTATCATTCCATCTTGCTAAATTTATACAAATTAAATTTATACCATTTGTGATTAGAATTAGGACACTTACATTGTGAACAGAAATTTATAGGCCTTTTGTGTCAAACATTTTGAGGTTTTTGGAATTTCACTAAAATAATTCCGCCATTATGATGCTTTTGTATGATGGTTATAATTTGGTTTTCTTTTGTAGGCAAAACATCTTTCACACTCTGCTGAACAATATGGCTTTTTTTCTCAGTGAAGTCTAATACTTTGAGGTTGCCCTACTTAAAGCAATTGTCACTCTTTGCAGGTATATGGCCTCTCCAGTGTATGAACTCTATAATGGTTCTTCAGACTACGACTTGTTGCAAAGCACTTATCACACTGTGAGCAGCTATAAGCTTTCTCCCCAGTGTGAACTCTATGATGTCTTGTAAGGTTGCCCTTTGTAGCAAAGCACTTCTCACACTCTGAGCAGCTATAAGGTTTCTCTCCTGTGTGAACTCTATGATGGCTTGCGAGTTCGCGCTTTGTAATAAAGCACTTGTCACAAACTGAGCAGCTATAAGGCCTCTCTCCTGTGTGAACACTATAATGGCTTTTCAGATTGCCATATGTAACAAAACACTTGTCACACTCTGAGCAGCTATATGGCTTCTCCCCCATGTGAACTTTATGATGCTTTGTCAGTTCAGTCTTTGTACAAAAAGTCTTGCTACACTCTGAGCAAGAATAAGGCCAATCTCCTGTGTACACATTTTGAGGATTCTCAAGCTTTCTCTCTGTGAAAAAAGTCTGGTTACACTCTAAGCAAGAATGAGAGTTATCCATTGTGAGGGGGTTTTGATGATGCTCAAGTTCAACTTGGCTTCCAACCAACTTCCCGTAGGTTAAAGAGTACCGTTTCATCTGTATTCTTTTGTGCGCAGAAAGCTCAGATTTGGTCCTAAAAGCTTTCCCACATTTATGACAGAATGTCATTTTTTCCCCAGTGTGAATTGTCTGATGTTCAACAAGATTTGCGTGGTTCTTAAAAGTCTTTTCACATTCAGAACACTGAGGCAATTTCTTAATCATGTGGATTCTTTCATGTGCAGCAAGGCCTGACTTACTAATGTATGTTTTCTCACATTCCTGGCAAGAATATGGCCTTTCACCTGTGTGGATTTTAAGATGTCTGCCAAGGTGATGCTTAAGAGCAAAAGACTTTCCACATTCAATGCACAGGTAAGGCCTCTCTCCGGTGTGAACTTTGTGGTGATCAAGGAGATGTGATTTATCCATGAAAGATTTTCCACATTCACTGCATGAGAATAAACAGTCTTTACTGTGAATTTTCTGATGGCTACGAAGAGCGAAGTTCGAAGCAAAACATTTGGTACACCAAGAACATTTAAAGGGTTTCTCTTTAATATGAGAGTCCTTGTGTTTTTTAAGGTTCCATTCATGACCGAAACTTTTACCACACTCAGAACAAGTGAATGGCTTTTCTCCTGTATGAACCATCTGATGTCGAGTTAAATCTGCATTACAAATGAAGGCTTTCGGGCATTCAGGGCATGTGTATGGTTTTCTCCCAGTGTGGATAATTTGGTGTCTTAAAAGTTTGGAATTTTGTTTAAAAGTCTTTCTGCATATTAGGCATAAAAACTCCTTCACTTTGGTTCTTCGAGGTTTTTCAGCTGTAGTATATTTAAGACAATCTGGGGAAGAAAGAAGAATTTCACTTTAGGTGTACCACAAACACGAAGATAGATTATTTACTCAATCATTGAGTTACAAAACCCACCAGTGCCTTCAAGAATAGGGGATGCAATGAGTAAAAAGTGTTCAAAATGCCTTAGCTATGTGAATGTGGACATGATTGTTTTTGGTCACATGTTAAGCCCGCTTTACACGCTGCAATGTATCTTACGATGTGTCGGCGGGGTCACGTCGTAAGTGACGCACATCCAGCATCGTAAGGTACATTGCAGTGTGTAACAGCTACGTGCGATTGAACGTTAAAACGGTCATCGCATGCACGTCGTTCAATTCCTAAAAATTGAACGTCAGATTGTTCATCGTACCTGGGGTAGCACACATCGCAGTGTGTGACACCCCGGGAACGATGAACAGATCTTACCTGCGTCCTGCGGCTCCCGGCAGGTAATGCGGAAGGAAGGAGGGGGGCGGGATGTTTACATCCCGCACAGCTCCGCCCCTCTGCTTCTATTGGCCGGCTGCCGCGTGACGTCGCTGTGACGCCGAACGTCCCTCCCACTCCAGGAAGTGGATGTTCGCCGCCCACATCGAGGTTGTATGGACGGGTAAGTACGTGTGATGGGGTGTTACGCGTATGTGCGTCACATTCAACAAATTGAACGTGCCGCACATACGATGGGGGCGGTTACGATCGCATACGATATCGTATGCTGGATCGTAAGGTGTAAAGCAGGGTTTAAACCTGGTTGTCTGTTGGATTAGACTTGATTTTGAAGGCTCATTTAGCATGCTTACAAGTTGTCTCCACATGTGTTGACAAGATGGGGGGGTGGGAGATAATCTGAAGGTGAACGGTGATTGGTTGTCATGAGCAGACTTCATTTTTTTGGGGGGAGGGGCAAGGGCATGGGGGAGGGGAGAGTGGTGACCATATCATTGCAAAATTGCAGACACCCTGTACACCAGTGTACTTGGCTGAGCCAAACAATTCTCCTTTGTCTAAGAGAGGCTGCCTGTGGGGTCTCTTGTCTTTGGACCGCAAAAAAGTACCATAATTACCATTGAAATTCCAAGAGTCAGATGATTATCTGTAGGGGGATAGTAGATACACCCCCATATATGTTAGGGCTCATGCGCACGTACCTGCTGAATATTCTGCAGCGATTTGACAGCACATGTGCTGCATAATGGATGCAGTTTTTTTGGAGAAAAAAAGCAGATTCCATGCGCTATGGCTGCTGCCCCCACCATAGAGTGGGAGCTGCATCCAAAGCGCACGGAATAATTGACATGCTGCTTTTCTGAACGCACCGATTTGGGTCAAAATTTTAGCACCCAAATCACTGCGTTCAAAAAACCAAAGTGTGCACGTATCATGCAGAATCTACATAGATTGTGCAGGGGATGCAGGACGCATGCATTTACGCTGCAGTGCTATACGCAGCGTAAATGCATGTAAGTACACAACGTGCGCATGAGCCCTTAGTTCCGATCCAGCCAAAAGCAGTGGCTTCATATGACTGTTATATAATTTATCTTTGAGCTTTAACCCCTTCACCCCAGACGATTTTCTGTTTTTTTCTTCCCCCTTCTTCAAAGAGCCATAACGTTTTCTATTTTTCCATCAATATAGCCATATGAGGGATTGTTTTTTGGCGGGACGATTGTACATTTGAATGACACCATTCATTCTGATCCATATTGTACTGGAAAACCAGAAAATAAATGTGCAGTGAAATTGCAAACAAAGTGCAATTCCACGATTGTTTTTCGGGTTTATTTACAGTGTTCAATATATGGTAAACCTGACCTGGGAATATGATACCCCAGGTCAGTATGAGATAATAGATACCAAAGATTAGTGATGAGCGAGTACTAAAAAGCTCGGGTGCTCGAAGCTCGGGCCGAGCATCCCAAGATACTCGTGTACTCGGGCCGAGCAACGAGCCCAATGTTATCCTATGGGAGACCCGAGTATTTTTGTGAAATGACCCCCCGGCAGCATGGAGAAACCCTAAAAATGTCACAAAAGTCTCAGAAGAGTGCTCAAATGACATGGCAACAGCATGGGGAAGACCCCTTGAAGCATTTATCACTCAAAAGTCACAGCTGTGAACAATTTTGTCCGCGTTTTACGCCATTTTTACGGACTCACCAGAAAACCTTCAAAAATGACCCCAAAATGATTTTTCATGGCGGAAATGTTAAGGGCACATACCCAATAGTGAGATAGAGCTAATGTATGTTACTTTTTGAGATTAATACATGAAAGATTTTACGTGAAAACATTGTGTGGCACTCCGATGTCCCTGAGAAGAGACGTACATGAAGGCCTCTTGAGTCTAATGTGCCCATTTTGAGGAAGTGAGTCTTTGTAGTATTTTCCTTTGCCAGGGCAGTCCAAAATTGTGAGGTTCACCAATGCCCCTGCATAGAGACGTGCATGAGGGCCTATAAACCTGAAGTGCCCATTGTAAGGAAGTGGGTCTATTGTAGTATAGCCCTTTGGCAGGGCAGGCAAAAATTGGGAGGCTCCACGTTGTCCCTGGATAGAGGCGTGCATGAGGGCCTGGAAACCTGAAGTGCCCATTGTAAGGAAGTGGGTCTATTGTAGTATAGCCCTTTGGCAGGGCAGCCAAAAATTGGGAGGCTCCACGTTGTCCCTGGATAGAGACGTGCATGAGGGCCTGTAAACCTGAAGTGCCCATTGTAAGGAAGTGGGTCTATTGTAGTATAGCCCTTTGGCAGGGCAGCCAAAAATTGGGAGGCTCCACGTTGTCCCTGGATAGAGACGTGCATGAGGGCCTGTAAACCTGAAGTGCCCATTGGAAGGAAGTGGGTCTATTGTAGTATAGCCCTTTGGCAGGGCAGCCAAAAATTGGGAGGCTCCACGTTGTCCCTGGATAGAGACGTGCATGAGGGCCTGTAAACCTGAAGTGCCCATTGTAAGGAAGTGGGTCTATTGTAGTATAGCCCTTAGGCAGGGCAGCCAAAAATTGGGAGGCTCCACGTTGTCCCTGGATAGAGACGTGCATGAGGGCCTGTAAACCTGAAGTGCCCATTGGAAGGAAGTGGGTCTATTGTAGTATAGCCCTTTGGCAGGGCAGCCAAAAATTGGGAGGCTCCACGTTGTCCCTGGATAGAGACGTGCATGAGGGCCTGTAAACCTGAAGTGCCCATTGGAAGGAAGTGGGTCTATTGTAGTATAGCCCTTTGGCAGGGCAGCCAAAAATTGGGAGGCTCCACGTTGTCCCTGGATAGAGACGTGCATGAGGGCCTGTAAACCTGAAGTGCCCATTGGAAGGAAGTGGGTCTATTGTAGTATAGCCCTTTGGCAGGGCAGCCAAAAATTGGGAGGCTCCACGTTGTCCCTGGATAGAGACGTGCATGAGGGCCTGTAAACCTGAAGTGCCCATTGGAAGGAAGTGGGTCTATTGTAGTATAGCCCTTTGGCAGGGCAGCCAAAAATTGGGAGGCTCCACGTTGTCCCTGGATAGAGACCTGTTAGGTTCTTAGTGCCTCCGTGCTTGCATTTAAAAACCGCACGTGTGTGCCTGTTGGTGGCAGCTTTCCGCTGCACTTGTGTGCATTTTGCAAAAACCTGGATATAACGCACAAGTCTAGTGAATACACATCAGCACAGCATTGCAAAATGCGCAAGGGCGTTGTCAACGAACAAGAAGTGGACGTGATGGTGGTGCAGGCAGAGACCGAGGTCGTGTGCAAGCTCTAATTTCGCCACAACAAAGGGCCACATCTACTCGCTCGCACGTCCTGTCCCAAATTCTTGGGGACCGCAGCAGTACACCGCTCTTGAACCAAGACCAGTGTCAACAGGTTGTTAGTTGGATAGCGGATAATGCTTCCAGTCAGATTGGCACCACCACAAACACTCTGTCTTCCACACGGTCAAGTGTCAGTAGCCGTGATACTGCACCGCACATTTTGGAACCTGATCCTCCTTCCTACCACCAGGCCGAGTACACGTCCACGGACATTACTGATCCCACACTTGGACACTCGGAAGAGCTGTTCGTTCACGTTTCCATTCACACATTCTGGCCTCTCGCCAGCTCCTGTTGAAGTGGGTCATGAGGAGATCGTATGTACAGATGCCCAAATATTTCAGCAGCCATTTTCTCACGAAGTTGGCAACGTGTCTCAACAAGGGGTGGACGATGATGAGACACAATTGTCAGGAAGTCAGGAGGAGCAGGGTGCGGAAGACGAAGACGACGTGGTGGCTGATCCAGTAATATTATTAATTTTATATTATTAATATTGTGGAAGCTGGGACCCAGTCTGAGCGAGGGACGTAACACGTCCTTCCCACACCAAGGTTTGCAGGCCCTACCTCAGTCAGTGTTTCACCCACACTCTACAGCTCCGGAATGTCATGCTCCTCAGCCTCCTCCTCCTCCTGCGCATCCTCATCCACTTTACCCTCCACACCAGTCCCAAGCTGGAATTGTCGCGGGCGGAGGAGGGGACGCTGCGCTCTCCCACTGCTCGGGTCCGGCTGCCGCTGCTCTATGGCTGCTGCTGCTCGAGCGATGGCCGGATCCCGGAGGCTCGAGCGGCGCTCCTCGCCCGTGAGTGAAAAGGGGTGGTTTGGGTTTTGGGGATATTGTACGTGACGCCACCCACGGTTGTGGTGATTGTGTGGACACCACCGCTGCTCTGGACGGGTATCCCGGGAGCAGCTTTGTTGTTATTTCTCCCCTCCGTGGGTAGGGGGGTTGGTTGTCCCGGGGCCCGGTGATGGGGTAGAGATGGATGACAGGCGGGTAGCGGGGCCTGATGAGGTGCAGGGTCGCAGGGGCAGCGCTGTGCCGCACGGCACGGAGGTACTCACTCAGCCCAATGATGATGACACAGTTCACGGTAAAACAAGTGGCTGGATGGACGGGTCCCTCGGACGGCTGCGGTTGTTCCTCCCTGCAGGTTAGTGATGACTGTCTCTCCCTGCACCTAAGTTCAGTGTTGGTAGTGATTGTTTCCCACCGGTAACCCGCTCCCCGACCTGGATATGGGCCGGAGGAGACCCTTTTGCCCACAGGCGCTGGCCCTGGGAGACGGTTGCCCTTGGCGGTGGCGGTGTCTCCCCTTCACGGTTGGACGGTTGCCTTCTATCGTGACTTGGCTGTTTGGAAACCCTGAGGTCCCCTTCACTAACGGATTTGGCAAATTCACGGCGACACCAAGCCTTGCCGGGATCCGAAAGGCCCCTGCCAATGGTGCTGTCTTCTCTTTGTATACCGGTCCGGTACGGCCGGGTCACCACCCGTCCACGGTCCTTACGGCAGACTCCAATCGGCCTCCACTGCAGACGGTCACCACATCCTGCCAACCTTGCTGTCCTGTCCGGGCCACACACCCGGACCAACTTCAGGCTCTTTGCTGTCACTTTTCTCCTCTCTACTACTTTCCTCCTTCCACTTCCTTAGCTTAACTCTCACTGCCTGTGTTTTCCCTCCTCCTTGGTGAGTGGAGACCAACCGCCTGGCTCCACCCCCTGGTGTGGACAACAGCCCCTGGGGAAGGCAACAAGGATTTTGTGTTTTGACTATGATATGCCTGCAGGGAGTGTGGGGTGTGTAAGTGTTGTGCTCTGTGGCCCCTGGCTTGTCCAGGGCGACACAGAAGCACTGCAGCACTGCCTCGGCGAAGCGGCAACAGGCTGTGCTGAAGCTAATCTGCATAGGTGACAAACCCCACAATGCAGAAGAGGTGTGTACAGCTCTGAAACAGCAGGCAGATCACTGGCTCACACCTCTGAACCTAAAGCCAGGAAAGGTTGTGTGTGACAATGGCCGGAACCTGGTGGCGGCTTTGAGGCGAGGCCAGCTGACACATGTTCCATGCGTGGCCCATGTGCTCAACCTCGTGGTTCAGCGGTTTCTAAAGTCATACCCAGAGCTGTCTGATCTGCTGGTAAAAGTTCGCCGCCTGTCTGTACATTTTCGAAAGTCACCTACTGCTTCAGCCGGCCTTGCCGGCTTTCAGCGCCTTTTGCATCTTCCGGCTCACAGACTGGTGTGTGATGTCCCCACGCGTTGGAATTCAACTCTGCACATGTTGGTCAGGATATGTGAGCAGAAGAGGGCAGTTGTTGAGTACCTGCATTACCTAAGCCGTAGGGAAATGGGTCAAACTCCACACATAACACCTGAGGAGTGGAGATGGATGTCCGACCTATGTACCATCCGCCAAAACTTTGAGGACTCCACCAAGATGGTGAGCGGCGATGACGACATTATTAGCGTCACCATACCGCTTCTCTGTCTTCTAAAATGGTCTCTGCTCAAAAAACAACCATGATGCATTTCAGGCGGAGCGCGATGAGTTTGAGCAAGAAACAGTAGTGGGTGTGGGTGATAACACACAGCCCAGCCTCGTCTCATCACAACGTGCAGTGGAGGACTATGACGAGGAGGAGGATGAAGACATGGAGCAACTCTCTGGCCAAATTGAGGATATGACATGCAGTCATATCCTCGGTTCAGCGTGGCTGGCCAGAGGACAGGGTAGATGAGGAGGAGGAGGAGGAGGAGGACAGCATGTTCAGTCATCATGTTGGTCAGGATACTGAAGTGATGGCTGTTAAGAGTCTGGCACACATGGCTGACTTTATGGTAAGCTGCCTGTCTCGTGACCCTCGCGTTAAGAACATCTTTGCCGACAATCATTACTGGTTGGTAACACTGTTACACCCACGCTACAAGGAGAACTTTATGTCTCTTATTCCCGAGGCGAAGAGGTCAGGCAAAATGCAGCAGTTCCAGAAGGCCATAGTCACGGAAGTAGGCAAAGCATTCCCCTCACAAAACGCTAGCGGCATAGGTCAGGAATCAGTGGACAACCAAGGCGTACAGCCGAGAGGGGCACAAGTCCAATACGCCAGAGGTAGGGGAACAGTCTTTAAGATGTGGGACAGTTTTCTCAGGCCCTCACATACCACAGCCCCTGAGGTGCGGGGTAGTGCCACAAAAAATCTTAAGTTTGCCCAGATGCTCAAGGAGTACCTTGCAGATCAAACAACTGTACTCCGACATTCCTCTGTGCCTTACAATTAATGGGTATCCAAGCTGGACACGTGGCATGAATTGGCTCTCTACGCCTTCGAAGTCCTGGCATGCCCTGCCGCTAGCGTTTTGTCAGAGCGTGTTTTTAGTGCCGCAGGTGGAATCATTACAGATAAACGCACCTGCCTGTCAACTGTAAATGTTGACAGGCTGACTCTGATCAAGATGAACAAGGGTTGGATTGGGCCAGACTTCACCACACCACCAGCAAATGAGAGCGGAATTTAAAGTTTGCCATGTACCTACACTCACCCATGGGTACACACTTCTGGACTTTGGCTAATCGCTGGACTGCTCCTCCTTCTCCTCATGCGCCATCATGATGACCGTTACAATAGTTAGGCCGTTGTTTCAGGTATACCCCCAGTGGTAAATTTTTTCGACCATTCTTTCAGAATGGACATTACAACGACAGGCGACCCGCTCCTTTGCAATGGGAACAATGTTTTGAGGCCCTTATGCACATCTCTATCCAGGGACAATGTGGAGCCTGACGCTGCCACCGACTGCAACACACACGTGCGGTTTTTAAATGCAAGCACGGACGCAATAAGAACCTAACAGGTTTTTAGGAGCGACAATTACTGAGAAGTCTGACACTATCAGCCACTGCTGACTGACGTGTATTATACACTAGACTTGTGCGTTATATAATAGTTTGTGCAAAACGTGCACCTGTACGCTGCCACCGACAGACACACACGTGCTGTTTTTAAATGCAAGCACGGACGCAATAAGAACCTAACTGGTTTTTAGGAGCGACAATTACTGAGAAGTCTGACACTATCTGGACTGTTTTAGACTGTGTACACCAGCCCCAGATATGATGAAGGCTGGTATACGGTCACCACTAGGAATGGCTATATACCCTGCCTGCCTGCCTGCCTGTATACTGCTACAATAGTCCTGACAAGGACTCTTCTGGTCACTAGCCTGTATTCCGACCTGGCTATACCCTGCCTGTATATAGCAACAATAGTCCTGAGAAGGACTCTGCTACTGTACTCCGACCTGGCTATACCCTGCCTGCCTGTATACAACTATAATAGTCCTGAGAAGGACTTCTGGTCACACTGTTTGCAGCCCTGCTCCGGAACTAACTATAAAGGGCCGCAAAGCTTTCCCTGAATCAGCGACACTCTCCCTGCACTGACTGTCTGGATAGCTGTGAGCAGAGCACAGCGCGCCCGCCAGTATAAAGGCTCGGTCACGCTGTGCAGGCCGGCCAATCACTGCAATTCCACAACTAACAGGGCTGTGGCATTGCAGTGGTCTGCCAGCCAATCCCTGCATGAGGGCTGGCTCTCAAAAGAGCGCCAACATGCAGGGATGAAGACCACGAGTACAGCACGAGTATCGCGAGATTACTCGGTCCCCGCCGAGCAGCCCGAGTACAGCGATACTCGTGCGAGTACCGAGTAGTTACAAGCATGCTCGCTCATCACTACCAAAGATGCATAGTTTTACTTTTAAGTGGTGAAAATAAAAAATTCAGAACTTTGTAACAAAAAACAAAAAAAAAAAAAATGCGCTTTTGTTGCCATTTTCCTAGACCTGTAGCGTTCTCATTTGTAAGGCTCTGGGCCTGTGTGATGGCTTATCTTTTGTGTCTCGATCTAACGCTTTTAATTATGCCATTTTTTGTATGTATGTGATGTTTTGATCGCCTGTTATTGCATTTTAATTCAATATTGCGGGGACAAAAAAAAAAAAAAAAAAAAGCTCTGCAATTCTAAGGTTTTGATTTTTTTTTTCACCATGCCGTCTACCAGATTAACTGATTTTATATTTTGGTAGATTGGGCATTTCTGAACGCGGCGATACCAAATATGTTTATTTTTTATTGGCACCCTGTGATCGCGTCAGGGGACCACCAATTGCCGCGGGGAGCAGCGCTATACCCAGTAGAGCGCGATAGATCATGCTGTCAGCTTAACAAAAGTGATCTAAGGGGGTTAATATTTGATCCAACCGCACCCATTAGCTGCATATATCTGCTGAATAGATCAGCAGACATGTGCGGGGAATAATTCGGGCTTGCCATGTCAGCCCTCATTAAAGAGATAAACACTGCCAAGAACGTACAGTTACGTCCTTGGTCGTGAAGGGGTTAAAGCGTAATCTCTTAATTTATTTCAGAAATCAATAGTACAAATGAAAATAAGCAACTTTGTAATATATTATCAGACAAATTTGTTTCTTTGTTGTTATCCTAAACATACAAGTGCATCTCAATAAATTAGATTAAAAAGTTAATTTCAGTAATTCAATACAAAAAGTGAAACATATTATACAGTCATTACACACAGAGGGATCTATTCCTATATATTATACTAGAAATAGGCCCGATGCTATCGCATAGGGAGTGTGGTGAAATGAACATCTGTCTATGCTTAGTGGTGCTGGGGGCATACATTTCTGGTGAGGGGGCAGGTGGGGGCATACAGATCTGGTGGGGTGGGGCTTTGGGCTTACAGATCTAGTGGGAGGTGGGGTTATGTCCCCTGCAGTAATGAGCACATTGTTTAGTAATGTGCTCCTGCTGGTTCCTGTCTGTCCCCTATTATACCGTGTCTCACCTGTCCTCCGTGCCTGCGGAGCCTCCAGCTGCAGCACACAGAGTTCTCCGTGATAGCGTCCAGTGTACGGAGCGGCCGCTGCAGGCTGATGTCATGGCTTTACTGCAGTTGAATGCTTTACGGCACCACAAAGCATTCAACTGCAGTAAAAGGCTGACAGCAGAAGCGGCGGCCCCAGAGAGGTGAGTATACAGCAGTGTGTGTCTCTGTGTTCAGTGTATACATGCTTGTGCGCTATGTGTGTGTACGTGCTCGGTGTAGCTATGTGCGTCTGCTATGTGTTTGCGTGCGGTGAGGACCCGGAAGCCGGAGCATCGTTCGAGCTGCGGCTGCGCAACGGACAGTGCCGCGGTGCAAGACTGAATAGGAGGACATCCACTACTGGCGATTTTGTATGTAGATAGAGTCATTGCACACAGAATGATCTATTCCTATATATTATAGGAGTAATTACATACAGAGTGATCTATTTCAAGTGTTTATTTCTGTTAATGTTGATGATTATGGCTTACAGCCAATGAAAACCCAAAAGTCATTATCTCAGAAAATTAGAATATTATATAAGACCAACTGAAAAAAATGAAAACTTAGAAATGTTAGCGCCTACTGAAAAGTCTGCACAGTAAATGCACTCAATACTTGGTTGGGATCTTTTTGCATGATTTACTCCATCAATGCGGCGTGGCATGGGGGGGGGGGGGGAGGCGATCAGCCTGTGGCACTGCTGAGGTGTTATGGAAGCCCAGGTTACTTTGATAGCAGCCTTCCGCTCGTCTGCATGGTTGGGTCTGGTGTCTCTCACCTTCCTCTCGACAATACCCAATAGTTTCTCTATGGAGTTTAGGTCAGGCGAGTTTGCTGGCCAATCAAGCACAGTGATACTGTGGTTATTAAACCAGGTATTGGTACTTTTGGCAGTGTGGACAGGTGCCACGTCCTGCTGGAAAATGAAATTTCCATCTCCAAAAAGTTTGTTGGCAGAGGGAAGCATGAAGTGCTCTAAAATTTCCTGGTAGACGGCTGCGCTGACTTTGGTATTGATGAAGCACAGTGGACCTACACCAGCAGATGACATGGCTCCCCAAACCATCACTGATTGTGGAAACTTCACACTAGACCTCAAGCATCTTGGATTGTGGCCTCTCCACTTTTCCTCCAGACTCTGGGACCGTGATTTCCAAATGAAATGCAAAATTTACTTTCATCAGAAAACAACACCTTGGACCATTGAGTAACAGTCCAGTTCTTTTTCTCCTTGGCCCAGGTAAGACACTTCTGGCGTTGTCTATTGGTCATGAGTGGCTTGACACAAGGAATGCGACAGTTGTAGCCCATGTCCTGGATATGTCTGTGTGTGGTGGCTCTTGATGCACTGACTCCAGCAGCAGTCCACTGCTTGTGAATCTCCCCCCAAAATTTTTAAATGGCCTTTTCTTAACAATCCTATCAAGGCTGCGGTTATCCCAGATCCTTGTGCACCTTTTTTTCTACCACACTTATTCCTTCCACTCAACTTTACATTAATATGCTTGGATACAGCACTCAGAACAGCCAGCGTCTTTAGAAATGACCTTTTGTGGAGTGTGTCAATGACTACCTTCTGGACATCATCATATCAGCAGTCTTCCCCCATGATTGTGTAGCCTGCTGACCCAGACTAAGGCTATGTGCCCACGTGTGCGCGCTCTGCACCGCAGCGTAAAAGTCACTGCATGTCCACTTCAGAGCGCAGCTGAAAAGCTCCGTTCTGAAACTTTGGTGACTGCAGAATTCGTGCGCTCTAGATGCTGCCTCTCCCTATAGACAGAATGGAGACAGCATGCAGAGCGCATGAAAGAAGTGACATGTTGCTTTTTAGAAGTATGCAAAATCGCTGCGTTCTAAAACGCCACGTGGGCATGGATTATGCACAATCTTCATAGATTGTGCTGGGGACGCAGGACGCATGCAATACGCAGCGTAACTGCATGCAAATACGCAACGTGGCCACATAGGAAGCCTTTGCAGGTGTTTTGTAGTAATTATCCTAATTTTTTGAGATAATGACTTGAGTTTTCATTGGCTGTAAGTCATAATCATCAACATGAACAGAAATAAATCACTTGAAATCGTTCACTGTTTGTAATGACTATATAAAATATATACATTTCCCTTTTTGTATTCAATTACTGAAATTAATTTTTTGATGATATTCTTATTTATTGAGATGCATTTCTAATATGTAATATACCAGCAGGCGAATATACAGTGGGTACAGAATGTATTCAGACCCCTTTAAATTTTTCACTGTTTCATTGCAGCCATTTGGTAAATTCAAAAAAGTTCATTTTTTTCCTCATTAATGTACACTCTGCACCCCATCTTCACAGAAAAAAAAAAAAAAATAATTTTTTAAACATGAAACCTGAAATATCACATGGTCATAAATATTCAGACCCTTTGCTCAGTACTGAGTAGAAGCACCCTTTTGAGCTAGTACAGCCATGCGTCTTCTTGGGAATGACGCAACAAGTTTTTGGGGATCCTCTGCCATTCTTCTTTGCAGATCCTCTCCAGTTCCGTCAGGTCGGATGGTGAACGTTGGTGGACAGCCATTTTCAGGTCTCCCTAGAGATGGTCAATTGGTTTTAGGTCAGGGCTTTGGCTGGGCCAGTCAATAATGGTCACAGAGTTGTTCTGAAGCCACTCCTTTGTTATGTTAGCTGTGTGCTTAGGGTCATTGTCTTGTTGGAAGATGAACCTTCACAAGGAAATGGAGAGCATGTGACTTAAATATGAGTGTCTGAGCAAAGGCTCTGAATACTTATGACTATGATATTTCACTTTTTCTTGTTTAGATGGGGTGCAGAGTGTACATTACTGAGAGAAAAAAAATAAAATAAATAAATAATATTATTATTATTATTATTATTATTAATAATAATAATAATAATAATAATAATAATAATAATAATAAGAGATGCAGTAGGGAGATGAAAGTAAACTAGCACTGCTGCCCTCCACCAGTCGGACCCTTATAGCAGAGTGGCCTGACTGAATCCTTTCCTCAGTATAAGACATCTGAAAGCCCACATAGAGTTTGCAAAACAAAACATGAAGGACTCCTAGACTATGAGAAATAAGATTCTCTGGTCTGATGAGACGAAGATTGAACTTTTTGATGATAATTCTAAGTGGTATGTGTGGAGAAAACCAGGCACTGCTCATCATTTGCCCAATACAATCCCAACAGTTAAACATGGTGGTGGCAGCATCATGCTAGGGGGGTGTTTTTCAGCTGCAGGGACAGGATGACTGGTTGCAATTGAAGGAAAGATGAATGCTGCCAAGTTCAGAGATATCCTGGAAGAAAACCTCTTCCAGAGTGAGAAAAAATAATGAACTTTTTTTGAATTTACCAAATGGCTGCAATGAAATAGAGTGAAAAACTTAAAGGGGTCTGAATACTTTACTACCCACTGTATAAGAGCAAATAGATGCTGCATTAATAATGTTACATAAAAAAAAAAAAAAAAAAAAATTGCAAAACTTTAGACCATCGTTTTCGCAAACGAAGCTATAACAACCACATACTACATCGTGCCAAAACCATTGCTGAATTAAAAAAAAAAAAAAAAAAACACAACAAAACACGAAGAACAATATATCTCTTACAAGATCAAGTAAAAAAAAAAATACTCAGCAAAAAAAGGAACTGTCTCCATCTGTTTTCTCTACCACTTATAGTAAGGGCTCATTCACATGACCGTTTTTCCTGGACAGTTACTGTTTTTTTTTTTTTGAACAGGACCATCTTTGCAATGTCTTGTGTAGGATCAGATGGCACACGGAAGAACTTCAGTGTGCATCCGATACTACACAAAAACAAAAAAAAAAAAAAACCACACATCGGATGCTGTATGTCCGCTCCGTTATTATGGAACATGTCCTATTCTGTTCCGTAATTTGCTGACTGTGACTCAATACAAGTCAATGGGTCCGCAAAATCCCTGGAAGCCACACGGGAGCACTTTCGTGTGACCTCCGTCGGGTGCCCCTGCAGTCTGGGTCCTGCTCCCTGCCAGCACTGCAGCTGCCTGCACTGCAGTGTGTCAGCATATGGCCGCACTGCAGTATCAGCAGCTTCTCACACAGCAGTGCGGGCAGCCGCGGGGATGACGAGTGCTGCTGTCAGGAGGTTAGATGAGATCATTACCTGCTGTGACGATCTCCTGTACTCCTGACATCAGCGCTTGTCACTGCCTTCTATGCCCGCCACATTCTCACATCACGTCTCGCGGGCGGCCTGAGACTGTCACTAGCGGTGACGTCACGGGCTCCCGCGATACTGCTGAGAACGTGGCGGACAACGGAAGTCAGTGACAGCGCTGACGTCAGGAGTGCAGGAGATCACTGGAGTGACCTGGGCTGACCTACTGATGTTCGCTCAGGTCACTGCACTGCTCTCCCAGCAAATGGGGAACATTCTGTTCTTCATTGACTGGGACAGTGACTTTGGTATGGATTGTCATGGGACCCCCTTATTGGGATTACGCCAGACCGGATTTGATTGTTCTTTTAAATAAATTGGTGAAAGAGGCAATGTTTTGGGGAGTGTTTTTTTAAATTAAACTTTTTTGTTGTCTTTTTTTTTTTCTTTTCTTTTTTTTTTTTTTATTACTGACTGGGTTTGTGATGTCGGGTATCTGATAGACGTGTGACATCACTAACCCAAGGGCTTGATGCCAGGTGACATTACATATCTAGCATCAACCCCATATTAACCAGTTTGCCACCGTACTAGGGCAATGGGATGAGTTTGGGCGAAGCGCCAGGATCGGCACATCCAATGGATGCGCCACCTCTGTGACGGCTGTGGCCTGCTATTTTTAGGCTGGGGAGTGTCCAATAACGGTGGACCTCCCAAGTCTGAGAATACCAGACCACAGCTGTCCGCTTTACCTTGGCTGGTGATCCAATTTGGGGGTGTGGGGGAAAACGCACATTTTTTGTTTTAAATTATTTATTTAATGTAAAATAACAGCGTGTAGTGCCCTCTGTTTTGGATTACCAGCCAAGGTGAAGCTGTCAGCTGTGGTCTGCAATCTGCAGCGGCCTGCTATACTCTAGCTGGCTACAAAAGATAGGGGGGACCCCACGTCGATTTATTTTTTGGCTAAATACAAGGCTTTAGTGCCACATGAAATTCACTAAAGGGTGCCAGTATAGAATATGCAAGGGGGTGGGACATTATATAGGTCTATCATCTATCCCTCTATCTCTCCATTCATTCATCCATCTATCCCGCTATCTCAATATCTATCTATCTATCCATCTTTATATCTACCCATCTATTTATCTTTCTAGCTGCTTCCGTTTTTTGTGGTGCGCAAAAAAACAGAAGGCAAACAGATGACACATGGACCGTATACAGAACGGAAGTCACACGGATGCCACACGGATGCATCCGTGAACAAAAAGGACCTTTTTTTGCGGACCGCAAAAATGGAACGGTCATGTGAATGTAGCCGAATCAACGTGGCGAAATCTAACATCAAGAAATATTTACCCATATGACATACCAAATGTATTTCACTCGTCATACTCTAGTGAATGAGACCGATGTTTTTACACGCTAGTGTGAGTGAACCCTGAATAAAGCATGGATCATTTGTATCATAAGAAATACTTGCTTTTTTCTAGTGATGTGACAGGTGGAAGGTTCTTCATAATGACGTCTTTGTACAGATCCTTGTGTTCTTCTATATACTCCCACTCCTCCATGGAGAAATGGACAGTGACATCCTGACACCTTATAGGAACCTGACACATACAATGATACAGTCATCACCAGACACATCATCCCTTGTGTTACGGTATAATGTGCCAGTATTCCCAGCAGCGCTCACCTCTCCAGTCAGCAGCTCAATCATCTTGATGGTGAGGTCCAGGATCTTCTGACCATTGTTTTTGTCAGTTATTAAGGAGTTGAGTTGAGGCTCAGGAATGGACCTTACTTTTTTTCCCCCTTTTTCTGACACTTTGTAATGGATGCTTGATCTCAAAGTTTTACCTTCATTCTCCAATATTATATATTGCTGTACATTGTAAAAGAGGGGGAAAAAAAAAAAAGTGTTAATTTTCTATATAGTATTCTAACATTTGTCAATTTCATAAGGAATGGAAATACTAATCCAAAAACTTTGCTTTGTCTGCACTAAGATTTCACCCCTCCCAACATGGCAATTTTCCAGTTTTGTGTTTTTGTTTTTTCCCCTTCTTCTAAGAACCATAATTTTTTATTTTTCCATCTATATAGATGTAGCAGGTCTTATGGTTTTTCTTTTTTTGCCGGACCAATTGCCATTTTGATTGACACCATTCTATGCACTGTAAGGGCTCATGCGCACGTACCTGCTGAAACTTCTGCAGCGATTTGACAGCACATGTGCGCGTCAAATCGCTGCAGAAAGACTGCATAATGAATGCAGTATTTTTGTTAAAAAAAAAAAAAGCCAATTTTATGCGCTTGGGATGCTGCCCCCACCATAGACAGACCGGGAGCTGCATCCAGAACGCAGGAATAATTGACATGCTGCTTTTATGAACGCACGGATTTGGGTCAAAATTTTAGCACCCAAATCGCTGCATTCCAAAAAAGCAACATGCGCACGTCTCATGCACAATCTACATAGATTGTGCAGGACGCATGCATTTACGCTGCAGTGCTATACGCATCCAAATGCATGTAATTACGCAACGTGCGCACGAGCCCTAAAACGGGAAGAAAATCCAAATGCAAAGAAAAAAAAAACCAATTCTGTAATTTTTTTTGCTGGGGAAGGGGGGGGGGGGGGTGTAGGGTAAAAATTACCCGACATGATTCTCTGGGTCACTACAATTACAGCGATACCAATGTATATATAGTTTTTATTTAGATATTGAAAAAAAATTGCCATCTGATGTGTTTTACGTGTTCTATTTTTGGTTGATTACGCTTTGTGAAAGCTTGTTTTTGTTTTACCGAGCCCGGCACCAGTCTGAGTGACTGGGCTTTGGGCAGAGTGTCAACGCTCGTCACAGCCTAGCATCCCGCGCGCGCTCTCCTTCGCTGCAGAGCGCCGCAAGCAAGAGCAATGCTGGGCTGTGACAAGCAGTGAAACTCCGCCCACAGCCCAGTCACTCAGGAAGACTGAGGCCGAGGTCTGGATGTCAGAGGTCACTGAGCCCGGGGGTCACTAGATGGGGATGAGCAGACCACAATATCGCCGCTCAGAGTCAGAATTTACTACACAAGGTATTTGAGAAATGCCTTCTTAATGAGTTTTACATCGATGTGGCCACTAATGCCGAGTAGTGGACCACCTCTAACTTATGTCCTACAATACTGAGATGTGAATAAGCCCTAAAGTAGAAAAGTCCTCCTTTAAACAAAATGTCTCTTCAATAAAGTTTATCCTATGGTCATTATTAGCAAGTGAACGTCAGACAAATCTTAATTTTTATTTTGAGTCAATACAAAAAGCTATAAAGCAAGAACAATTTGCATGGCCACATTTACTAGTCCAACGAATCAAAGCTACCAAAGTTGGAGCTTTTACAATTATATATACTGAGGACACTAGAAGGTAAGAGATTTGCAGACCTTCTGTCTAGTTGCCAGGTACCATTGACCAAAATTCTGTGAAATTGATAAGCTCATCGCTAGTGGTTGAATAAGTGTGAACACCTTCTGAATTGGTTTTGTTTAAAATTAGCCAAATCGCATTTAAACTCCTGTTAAAAATCGTATTCAAAGACTATTGCTATCATTTAAACTAATTCAGATTAACTCCATATAAAGTTTAGCTGTTCTAGTAGGATATTCCAGATATTTTCTTAGTTGCTTTATAGAGCAAAATCCATGGTCCTTAAACAGCTTACAACACAGCAAAGGGATCTCACTGTAGAAAGTTATCAGTCAAGAGAAGGGTACAAAAACTTTGAGGGATTAGATATACACTAAGAAGGCAGTCGTCATGATATTGCCTAAATTTGGTACAACAGAAACATTACCTAGATCGAAATGTCTCTCTCAAAAATTGATGAAAAGACAAGAGAATATTGGTCCAAGAGGCTGTCAAGAGGCCTACTGAAATATTAAAGGAGCTGTAGGAATTTCTTACATGTAGGTTGTGTACTGCACTTGGCAACTTTCTCCCATAGCCTTCATATATCTGGACTGAGGGGTAGGCTGGCAAGATGGAATTTTTTTCCCAATTTAAAGTTTTATTGAGTTTATAATAAGAAAATAAAGAAAATATACATCCATGCTTTGACAAATGAGATAGATCAAAGGTCTAAACGACACAACACCATCGTAGACCTGAAGGCAGAATGTAAATGATTAACATAGTACATGGGAATTCAATTGAAACCATGAGAGAAATAAAAAGAAATAATGAAACAGAAAGGGAAGGTGAAGAAGAGCAGCAGTCATGATATTTAGAGAAGGAGGGATAAGACAGCAAAAGAAGAAGAGATAGAGGAAGAAAAAGTGTGTCGGCCGGGTCTGATACATAGTCCGTTGGACCAAAAAATGTCGGATGGGAGGAGTATGATAACAAGGGGAAAAGGGCCAGAGTACCCAGTCACCGGAGATTAAATTAGGTCAAGAAATTTTCCGCCAGATAGGAATGATTCCCACTGAAACCATTTAGTGGCCATCCCTACCGTCTGTCCACGCGACTGGGCCATCACCATCTCCATACGGTGAATCACATTCACTTCCAATACCCACTCCTCCAACGTGGGGGGAGCAGGGTCCTTCCAACGCCTCGGGATCACCGTCTTGGCTGCCTGAAGGAGGTGACCCAGGAGGGATTTTTTGTAGATCTTTTCTGGTACCTTAAAGATGTACAATAAGACTGCCTCTGGACGACCAGGGACTGTGATCCCGGTGACCTCCCGTATGGCTGTTAGTACTTTGTTCCAAAAGACCGCTAGGCTCGGGCAATACCACCAGATGTGGGACATGGTGCCCCCCTGCGCTCCACAATGCCAGCAGGTATCCGGTACTTCTGGACACCAAGCATGCAAAAATGCTGGGACCCTGTACCACCTGGAAAGTATTTTATAACTAGTTTCCTGCATCCTGGTGGCAACCACGGACCTGTGTGTCAGACGGAAACAGCGCTCCCACTGATCCCCCCCGAACGTCTGATTGAGCTCCTCCTCCCAAGCCGTACAAAAGCGGGGAAGAGATACCTCTGTCGCGCTTGTCATGAGTTTGTACACTTTTGATATTGCATGCCGTGTATCGGAGGAAACCGCGCAGAGGTTTTCAAAACATGTCGGAAGCGAGGGATGGGCCATAACACTGTCTTGTGAGGTTATAAAATGTTTAAGTTGACCGTATTCAAAATGGAACCGCAATTTAAAAGTACGATTCTCTACAATCTTCAAGAGTGGTAGGAGGGAACCCTCCGGGGCTACCTGGTTCAGTATCAAAGGGTTTTGTTTTGAGCTGCCCAGAAAGTTGTTGGATGATGCCCCTGGTATAAACTCTGGGTTATCCGTTAGGGGCATGAGGGGACCCCTGGGCTGGATCAGGCGATCGCGAAGTGGTGTAGCGTGTATAGATTTCAGTGTTTGTTTGGTGCTATAAGACATGTTAATCTTATGTTTAGTAAGGAGTGGCCAAGTCCACGGCAGGGTCGGCACTGATAAAGGGCATAGATCCTGTGCCAGACTAACCCAAAGCTTGGACCTAGAGTTATGTAACAGGTCTAAAACTCTGGCGTAAGCGGTTGCCAGATAATACCGCCTACAGTCGGGCAACCCTGCCCCACCCGCGTTCTTGGTCCTAGTCAGGACGCTACTCCTTAGACGGGCGCGTTTCTTCGACCAAACAAATTGATTGAATAAGCGCTGTATCCTGGCCCAATATGCCGCTGGAACATAAACCGGGACCGTTTGTATCAAATATAACAGTCTTGGCAGGGCCGTCATCCGGAGAGCACTAATCCTGCCGAACCAAGAAAGAGTACCCCTTTGCCAGGAAACTAAGTCTCCCTCAAGTTTTGATAGAAAATTTTGATAATTCAGTGCGAAGAGCCTGGTCAGATCGGATGGGATATGAATGCCCAAGTAACCAATACTGCCGTGGGGTGGCCATCTAAAGGGGAAATTTGGTTTTATAGCGTCTATAGTTGTTTGAGGCAAGGAAATATTTAGGGCCTCTGATTTTTCAAAATTGATTTTGAAGTTGGACCACCTGCTAAAGCGGTTTAGTTCCAACATTAGTGACGGGAGAGATTTAAGGGGATTGCACAGATAAACGAGGAGATCGTCGGCAAAAGCGGCACACTTATGCTCCCGATTGGTGATATTGATTCCCTGTATATCTGGATTATTCCTAATAGCGGATAGTAAATGTTCCATGACCAGGATGTACAACAAAGGTGACAGAGGACACCCCTGTCGGGTCCCATTATGGATGGAGAAGGGTCTCGACAGAGTGCCATTGATCTTAAGGTGCGCCGTCGGAGAATGGTATAAGGCCATAATCCTGGACGAGAACACCGGCCCCAAGCCTATGTGCTCCAGTGTCTGAGAAAGTGACTGCCAGGAGACTCTGTCGAAAGCCTTCTCAGCATCCAGAGACAACAACATCAGGGAAAGCTTTTTGGTGTGTGCATGATGGATCAGGTCCAGGGTCTTTATGGTGTTATCCCTTGCCTCCCTACCCGGGACAAAACCGACCTGATCCAAATGAATCAGGTCAGGCAGCAGAGGGCTAAGTCTGTTTGCCAGGAGCTTGGCATAAATTTTTAAATCTACGTTAAGGAGAGATATAGGTCTAAAGCTACTACACGCCGTGGGGTCTTTTCCAGTCTTAAGGAGTAGAGAAATATGGGCCGTGGTGGAGTGGGGTGGGAAAGGGACTAAATCTGAAATCGAGTTAAAGGAGAGAAGCATTAAGGGTGCTAGTTGTTCTGAAAAGGATTTATAAAACTTGGCGGGAAACCCGTCGGGACCAGGGCTCTTGTTGCCAGGCGTGTCGCGGATCACCGCCAATAAATCCTCCAATGAAAAAGGACTCTCCAGGTCTTCAACTACAGAGCTGTCGAGTTGCCTAAATGGCGAGGACATGGGGGGGCGCCCCTCACCTAACTCAGGAGGTCTAGCAGGTAAATTGTATAGTCTAGAATAAAAGTCGTGGAAAGTAGTTGAGATGTCGGGGGTGGAATAAAGTAGTTCATCGCGTGAGTTCTTGATGCATGGGATGAGAGTATGAGCTCTCCTTTCTCTCAGCGCATTGGCCAGCAGTCTGCCTGGCTTATCCCCAAACTCATAAAACCTCCCCTTACCCACCTGTAATAGTCGTTTATAAGAAGAGTCCAGCAGCTTTTTAACCTCAATCCTAGCGTGTAATAGGGCCTGTAGAATAGGGGCCGATAAGGCACGTTTGTGGATGAGCTCCAGTTCAGAAACCCTATGAAGAGCTTTTACTATATCTTGGGCCCTTTCTTTTTTAATGCGGGACCCATGTTTAATAAAAATGCCTCGTAGAACGCACTTCAATGCTTCCCACTTATAGGTGGGGGCAGTGTCGTCCACTGAGTGGTCCTCTATGAACCTAGTAATAGAGGTCTGAACATCCGTAACACAGAGCTCATCCAGCAGCAACGACTCGTTCAGCCGCCATGACCCTCTAGGAGCCGAGAGAGAGGGAATTTCGATCGTACAATAGACCGGCGCGTGATCAGACCATAGTATGTTACCCATCCCGGTATGTCGTATCCAAGGGAGGGCATTATGCTGTAGAAATATATAGTCGATACGACTATATGAGTCCTGCGTGTGGGAATAGAAACTATAATCTCTGTCGGATGGGTGTTGTAGTCTCCAAGTATCGAACATTTGGATACGAAATAAAGCTTTTTTGATACGTTTAATGGTAGAGTAAGCAATGCTGGATTTCCCCCTGGAGTTATCCAATGTGGGGTCCAGGGTGACATTAAGGTCGCCGCATAAAATTACGGTACCTTGTATCAAAGGGATCGCAACGTCTACCAGTCGTGCAACAAAGCTATCCTGCCTTAAATTTGGGGCGTATGCATTGATTATTGTAAATGTTTGGTCCCCCACCTTCAGTGACAGGATAATATATCTTCCAAGGCTATCCGTCGTGCACTTTAATATTTGATGGGGAAGGGATTTATGAATGGCTATCGCTACACCTTTAGAACGGGAGTCTGGATTATCTGAGGTTACCCATGTCTGATAGTATTTATTCTTGAGGGTCGGGGAGTGTCCCTGTTTGAAATGGGTCTCCTGGAAACATACTATTCTCACCTTTCGTTTATGAAGGTGGTAAAGTATCTGCGACCTTTTCTCCGGGACACTGAGGCCCTTGGCGTTGAGAGAAGCTATGGTGAAGTCCGCCATCTATAGGGGAATGAGACATTAGAAATATATGAAAAAAGAAAATCGGGCGTGATCAGCCCGGCCGCCAAAGACAGAAAGAAGAAAAGTCTTGAGATTAGAAGAAGAATGTAGAAGGGAGAGGAAAAAAAGTAACAGCAGGCATAAAAACCTTGCACAATAAACTAAGACCGAACAAACGTTCCTAGGGAACATATCCGCCATTACTCGGCAGGACAGGGGATCCCAACCTATTTGGGGAAAAAAGCTGTCAGACATAACCGAACAGAGCTCCATATATACTTGCAACAATAAAGTTAACCATAAACACTGGCAAAAGTATCAGATGTTTGTGCAATACGGGCGATAACTAGACTTGAGGTCAGAATGAAAAAGACCTTCATCTCAGGTAACAGAAAGTAATGCAGGTCCTGGAGGCATGCACGACCTCCAAGCTTGTCTATGTCTGCTGCCGAGGGCGGCCCGATCTGCGGCCCCTATCTCCTCTAGGTGGCAGCCCTCTACTGGAATCACTATGTAGGATTGGCCTGGTGGTGCTGGCTTTTCCCCCAGGAACCCAAGGCTGTAGCAGCGTTGTAGGCCATTCTGAGATGGAAATGGGGGGAAGGCCAAGGTTCGCGACGAATGCCGGAAAGTCCTCAGGGGAACGTAAGATCCACCACCGTGAGTCCTTCTGTACCGATAGGGAGAAGGGGAATCCCCATCGGAACGGCAGGCCCTTCTCTTTTAAGACATCCAGAAGAGGCTTAAGGGTAGCACGCTGGGCCAGAGTGTGCCGCGAGAGGTCAGGCATTATGCGGATGGCTGAACCATTATATGATAAGTTCTGTTTCCTCCGAGCGGCCAGCAAGATGGCCTCCTTGGCGGCAAAAAAATGCACCCTACATACAACATCTCTTGGCCGAGGGTCCTTTGGGTCTGGGGGACGTAGAGCCCGATGAGCTCTGTCTAGTTCAAGAGAAGCTCCTGGTGGTCTCTTTAATAAGCTATTAAAGATTGAACAGAGAACTACAGGGATATCCGGGGCGGCAATGGACTCAGGCAATCCCCTAACCCGTAGATTGTTTCGTCTGTTTCTGTTCTCCAGATCATCTACATGCTGTTGGAGGGCAAATAATTGTTTGGACTGGATCTTCACTGTCTCTTGGATAGATTGAATAGAGACCTGAGAATTTGATTGACGCTCATCAAGGGTGTCTACCCTATGGGAGAGTGAGGAAAGTTCAGACCGCAATTGGGTAAATTCCTGTTTACATTCCGCCACTACTTGGTTGGCTAATGCTGCAATATCATTCTTGGTGGGCATCGCTTGTAACAGCAAGCGCAAATCTGCTAAGGATGCCGGACGATCCTCACCCATCGGGGCCTCAGTATGGGGTATGTTGGCATATGCCCGAAAAGAGTCCTGCAACGCCGGACCATATATCACTTTCTGAGTACCCTGGGGGTTAGTCATGCCTCCCCACGCTTGTGGCATTAATGCATGTTGGAGTGGGGGAGATCCCAGCACCTGTAGCCCACTATTCATGGGCATCAGAGTGCCCCTCCTTGATTCTTCACCTGGGCTTGCCAGGCTTTCTGCCCAGGAGGAACCTGTGGACCAGCTCTCCGAATGGGTGGGGGATGTCTCCCCCTGGGGAATTCCCCAGGATTCATTTGCAGCCACCAGGGGATTATATGGACCCTCTCCTTCCCCAATGCTCTCCAGGGGCCCTTTAATCTCTGGTAGGGGAGAAGTGCATGCAATACCACTGCAGTCTCTGGTTAGGGCTCCCCTTGCTGAGCCCTCACGCAGACCCATCATCTGTGAACTGCAGGCAGGCAACTTATCAAGGTTAGCAGAGTGAATTGCAGCCGTTTTCAACCCCCCCTCCACAGCACCTGTGTGCAAGGATGGTGTGTTCATCTCCTCCGCTACACAACGCGGCGACATCTTCTCCCGTGCACGGGCCTGCAGTGGTGAGTCACCGCTTGTGCCTGGATGCACGTGCGCCCCGCTCTCCTCGGCCGCAGCTCCCAGCTTCCCATGTGCACCGACCACACGCGAGCTGTGTGAACTCACCGGATCCTGCAGCTTTGCAATGGGACGCGTAGCAGGTAAGGCACTGGCTGTGGGTGTCCTGACCTCCACTACTGAACCGCCGGTTTGTTCCCTCCGTGCGCGGCCGCCATCTTGAAATGGCGCCGCAGGCTTTGCTGTCTCTCTCAGCGTCAGGCTTCCCCTGTTAGCCACCGCAGTTATGGCTCCCGCTGTGGGTTCTTCTACGGCACGGGAACTCTCGGCCGCTGCTCCCATCTTCCGGGCTTCTGAAGGTGCCGTGATTATAGGCAACGAGCCTGGTAAAGGATCATGGTCTGCAGGCCTCAGCTCCCGTCCTGGCTGTGGTGCTGTCCCAGGCTCCCGGGAGCGGGTGAGGTAGGATCCAATATTGCTCTGGGATGAAGGTGGCCGCTTCATGGTGCTGGGCTTAGCCTTTTTGTTAGAGGATTTGCCCATTTTAGCAGTAAAAACCAGTTTTATGGGGGATTGCAGTGAGGAGCTCAGAGAGAAAGCGTCCTTACACAGTCATGTCCGGCTCCGCCCCCCTCCAAGATGGAATTTTTATTTTTACAAAGAAAAACAAAACAAAAAAAAAAAAAACAACATTAAAAACATTATGTTTTGATATATCCTACATCCAGTCTGTCAACAGAATGTGAGAAAATGTGTTATGGTCTAATGAGATCAAGGTTGAATTTTTTGGCCATAATTTCAAAAGGTATTTTTGGTGCAAAGTCAATGCTGCACCTTACCAATAGAACACAGTAGCCACAATGAATCATGGTGGAAGCAACATAGTGCTTTGGGGCTGTTTTTCAGGAACTGGAACTAGAGCTTTAGTCAAGGTAAAGTTAATTATGAATAGTTCCAAACAGCAGTCAATTTTGAAACAAAACTTAAATGCCTCTGCTAAAAGCTAAAGAGGAATTTTTACTTTCAGCATGACAATGACTCAAAGCACACCTCCACATCAACAAAAGAATGGCTTTGCCAAAAGAAAAATCATAGTTTTGAAATGGCCCAAGCAGAGCCCAGATCTGAATCCAATTGAAAATCTGTGGGATGACCTAAGAAAAAAAAAGCGATATACATAGGAAATGCCCTGGTAAAGCAAACTGATTTGGAGCGCCAGTGCAAGTAAGAGTGGGCAAAGATTGCCAATTCTAGAATTCTCATCCTGATAGGCTACTACCTAAAAAGATTGAATGCTGTCATAAATTCAAAGGGAGCTTCAAGAAAGTATTATTTTAAGGATTACCATATTTATGTAACCACATTATTTTAGTTCTTTATTTTTTTTTTCCACCCAAAATGATTTCAGTTTGTCCCTCAATCAATTTGTATACGTTATGGGTGACATTAAAAAGGTGTAAAAATTCCTTTTTATGATTATTTTTTACATGAGAAAAACGTGGCATATTAACAGGGGTATGTAGCATCATAACCACTGTACCTTACCTCCCCAGTGATCTGAGCAAGGATGTCCAAGATGAGGTTTAAGATAAGATTTGTCTGGAGAGTCCTGTTCTTGTCCACATTTAAGCCATGTGTGGTTTTTACACCGTCCACCAAAGTGATGTTCTTGTACAGATCTTTATGTCCTTTTATATATTCCCATTCCTCCATGGAAAAATGGACAGTGATAGCCTCACATCTTATAGGAACCTGACACAGAAATGATATATCATCATAAGACACATCTTTTGTGTTACTGTATAATGCCCCAGTATCCCCAGCAGGGCTCACCTCTCCAGTCAGCAGCTCAATCATCTTGTTGGTGAAGTCCAGGATCTTCTCATGGATGTTTGCTTCTTTTAAGGATAAGTTAGGAGGATACTTCTTTATTACAGATTCCTGAATCCCTTTCCATTCTACTAATACAGGGGGACGATTGCTGGAGGTCACAGACTCACCATAATCTCTCTTTACTATTGTATAATCCTGAGTATGGAGAAAAAAAAAAACAAAAAACAAAGCACTGATGTACTTATAGATATACACCCTCAAAAATAGATTGTCATATTCCTCTGTAAGTCATACATGAGTGAGGTCATATACAGTGGATGAGAAAAAGTTCACCCTTTCTGGATTCTATTGTCTGACATCAGGACTTAAGAAAAGGCTACTCATTTTAAGGTCTCAAATTAAAGTACTGTAATTATATCCTCAGATGAACACATGACAAACTACACTATGTCTTTAATCATTTAGCAAAAGCAAGGACAAAATGCAAAAACGGTCTTACTGTTTCGACTGGCATTAAGGAGTGTAAGTAGCCGTGTGCCGCTAATCAAATGCCCTGATTATTTGCAATTACAACACTCTATAAGGCTCTGTTCACACTAGAAAAAGTATTTTTCTCAAGAAATTTCTTGAGAGCCTGAAAGATTAGCGCACTTGTGGTAAAAAAAACAAAAAAAAAAACAAACAAACGCACCGAAAACAGTTCGTGTTTTTGGTGCGTTTTTTTTTTTTCCAGCAGGTTGGTCCCTGAGTTTTTTTTACCATTATCTATGGCAAAAACCCGCAGGTACCTGCAGAAAAGAAGTGACATGCACATTTTTTTCTCAAGAAATTCTGCAGAAAGAATGTTAACAAAAAAAAAAACAAAAAAAAAAAAAAAAACTAGTGCACGCACAGCTATTTTTTTTCCCCATAGGTTACAACCATTTTCTCAAGAAATTTCTGCAGCAAAACTGCAAAAATAAAACACGGGTAAAAACACTGTGCGCACATGGCCTAACAGCATTATTTTTATATTTTTTTTTGCAGCTTTTTGGTCTGGAGCATTTAGGTGAAATGCTCAAGTTTCTGATAGAAAAAGACTGAAGGACGCACGAGTCTCTCGCAAGAGGAATACTACCTTTAGGCTGGCTGTATGAGGGCGAAAGCAGAACTACCCAATAATTGACTTCCATTATGCTAGGCCCCTTAATTCGGGTCCTATTGACTTATATGGGGTTTGGGATCCGGATACAAGTTCAAGTCAAGTTTGGGTCCCAAAACGAACTTTTAACTAAAATACGGTTGATCTCGAACATCCATGGGTAGGCTCATCTCTAGTTGGGACCTTAAGAGCACAGTGCCCACAAACCTCAATGAGCTGAAAAAATGTCAAGAAAAGTAGGACAAAATTCCTTCAGAATGATGTTAGACTGGTAACGTCATACAGAAAATTATAATATCTAGCGATTGCTGCTAACGGTGGTTCTACAATCTATAAGCTATTGCTTCATTGGGGATACAGAATATTTCACACCCTACTTCTGCTATTTGGTCTAGCTTTTATTAAACAATAGTACATGTGATTTGTCATTTCTTGTTGCTCCACTGAGATATTTTCTTAATTTTAAAATTAAGGGGGAAATAAAAGGTGGGAAGAGGAAAAAGTATGAACCGAATAAAAAGCAACTCTCATTGTGTAAATTTAATATGTGTATAAATGATAAAATGGAGATTGTCAATCAGAAAACGGTCTATTCATTATTTAAATACAGTCAAAACATAATTAAAAAGGAAACCTGTCACCAGGTTTTCCTCTCATGAGCTGCGGCCACCACCAGTGAGCCCTTATATACAGCATTCTAGAATATTGTATAGAAGAGCCCAGGCCGCTATGTAGATCGTAAAAAAATAGCTTTTATTACACAGTGCCATGCGAAAGTATTCGGCCCCCTTGAATTTTTCAACCTTTTCTTACATTTCAGGCTTCAAAACATAAAGATAAAAAATGTGAGAACACAAGTGGGACACAATTGTGAAGTTGAATGAATTTTATTGCTTATTTTAAACTTTTATGAAAAAATAATAAACTGAAAAGTGGGGCACACAAAGTCACTTGGGGTATGTGTCTATCAGTTTTGCACATCGAGAGACTGAAATTCTTGCCCATTCTTCCTTTGCAAACAGCTGGAGCTGAGTGAGGTTGGATGGAGAGCGCTTGTGAACAGCAGTTTTCAGCTCTTTCCACAGATTCTCGATTGGATTCAGGTCTGAACTGTGACTTGGCCATTCTAACACCTGGATACGTTTATTTGTGAACTATTCCATTGTAGATTTTGCTTTATGTTTGGGATCATTGTCTTGAAAGACAAATCTCCATCCCAGTCTCAGATCTTTTGCAGACTCCAACAGGTTTTCTTCAAGAATGGTCTTGTATTTGGCTCCATCCCTCTTCCCATCAATTTTAACCACCTTCCCTGTCCCTGCTGAAGAAAAGCAGGCCCAAACCATGATGCTGCCACCACCATGTTTGACATTGGGGATGGTGTGTTCAGGGTGATGAGCGGTGTGTTGCTTTTACACCAAATATATCATTTGGCATTGTGCCCACAGTTTGATTTTGGTGTCATCTGACCAGAGCACCTTCTTCCACATGTTTGGTGTGTCTCCCAGGTGGCTTGTGGCAAACTTTTAAACAACACTTTTATGGTTATCTTTGAGAAATGTCTTTCTCCTTGCCACTCTTCCATAAAGGCCAGATTTGTGCAGTGTACGACTGATTGTTGTCCTATGGACAGACTCTCCCTCCTCAGCTGTAGATCTCTGCAGTTCATCCAGAGTGATCATGGGCCTCTTGGCTGCATCTCTGATCAGTCTTCTTGTTTGAGATGAAATTTTTAAAGGGACAGCCGGGTCTTGGTAGATTTGCAGTGGTATGATACTCCTTCCATTTCCATATGATCGCTTGCACAGTGCTTTTGGGATGTTTAAAGTTGTGGAATTCTTTTTGTAACCAAATCCAGCTTTAAACTTCTCCACAACAGTATCACGGACCTGCCTGTTGTGTTCCTTGGTCTTCATGATTCTCTCTGTGCTTTAAACAGAACACTGAGACAGGTGCATTTATACAGAGACTTCATTACACTTCATTATTTATCATCAGTCATTTAGGACAACATTGGATCATTTAGAGATCCTCAATGAACTTCTGGAGTGAGTTTGCTGCATTGAAAGTAAAAGGGGACGAATAATATTGCACGCCCCAATTTTCAATTTATTCTTCCTTACAGAAGTTTAAAATAAGCAATAAGTTTTGTTCAACTTCACAATTGTGTCCCACTCGCCGGTCCTGAGCAGGGCAGATCAAAGTATTGTAGTGCGCCTGCGCAGAACTGGCGAGTGTATGACGCAGCCGCGTCATGCACCACGGCTAGAGAAGAAGGAGCACAAAGATGGACAAAAGAGGCGGCGCCGGCAGCAGACAACGGAGACGCCCACCGCACAACCGTTAGGTAAGTATTATAAAGTGTTTTTTATGTTATACCCCCAGCCTGGGTTCTTATATACAGCATGTTTGAATGCTGTATACAAGAGCCCGGTGGTGGTGGCCGCAGCTTATAAACCGAAAAACTGGTGACAGGTTCCCTTTAAGGGGATTAAATTTTACTACTTCTTTACCACTAGGTGGTGGACATTATCTAATAACTGATTGTGGATATGCTTTATATTGAAATTGATATCATTGTTCCACCACTAGGTGGTATTTATTATCTGTTGAAATATCTTTTCACAGATTATACTGTGTATGTATTATTGCAAACTCTATGTATGTTGGTAGTGGACATGAATTTCATGTCCACTTAATCATTGGTATATTGTGCTGTGGATCATTGGAACTAGCTATCCGTGTTTATTGAATTGACATATTTTGGTCAAATAGTTGGGTTTTTTTTAATTTTAATGATTACATTTAATTAATAAGTTCTTGAGCTTTTTTACTCTTGTGGAAATTTATTTTCTGGTTGGTTATATTTATATTAATTGTGTATACTTATGTGAACTATATACCGTATTTTTTGTTTTATAAAGACGCAGCGGATTATAAATTTGGGGCAATTTAGAGATAAAAAAAATAAAATAAAAATGGGGTCTGTCTTATACTCCCGTGTTGTCTTACCAGAGGGGGGGCAGCAGCGGTAATGGAGCGGGGGTCACAGGAGGCAGAGGCTGTGCTAGCAGCAGCGTCGGCTCAGTGGTGGCAGGTCAGCAGCGGGTCAGTGGCAGCGACTGGTCAGTGGTGGAGCAGGGCGGTGCGGTGAGTGTCCCAGTCTGTCCTCAGTCCTAGTTCAAATGATGATGCCAAGAGCGGCACGTGCGCAGATTGAGCTCTCATCCTGCGCACGCGCTGACTCCCGCCGTCATCATTTGAAACCGGGAACGCGGACAGACTGGAACACTCACTGCACAGCCACTGCAGTCCGCACAGCCACCCACCCGCCCGCACAGAGTGACAGCCAGCAGGACGCCCACCCACACAGAAAGGCAGCCGGGACAGAGGCATCCGGCCACGGGCAACGGCACAGACAGGCACCCGGCTGCCCGAATGCAGCGACACGCACCTGGCCACCCACCCGCACACAGACAACACCCCCCCTCCCCCAATAAGCTATATTCGGATTTTAGGACGCACCCCTCAGTTTCCTCCCAAATTATTGGAAGGAAAAGTGCGTCTTATAATCCAAAAAAATATGGCATTTATGCTGACAATTTCTGTGAAATAAACACCCTTATGGACTTCTAATGTACCTAATTATACAACAATGCCTCACCTCACCGGCCAGTAGATGGGTTATCTCCAAGATGAGGTTTAGTATCTTCTCAGAAGTGTGAACGGTCATTCTTTAGCGGGGGGTGGGGGGTGTTATAGCTACAAGAGAATGAAAAGAATATGAATAGTAAGCCTCAAAACCAGAAGAAAAAAAAAAAAAAAAAAAAAAAAAGTACTCCACACTTAGGGCTCATGCAGATGTCTGTCAAGTTGGTCCGAGCATGGACCGCTAATGCACAAACTGTCCGCGGCTCTCCCGACCAGAGCATAACAGCTGGGTATATTTCTATCACGCTCGAAGGGGGACGTGTGGTTGGTCCGTGCATTGCGGTCAGAGATCTGACCAAAATCTATGGATGTATGCATGAATAAAGCATCACTGAGAAAAAAAAACGTTCTGTTAGTGTGGCAACAAGGTCTTAAGGCTATGTGCACACATTGCGTTTTTTTCAGCGCGGAAAAAAAAAAACGCACCCTCTGGCAGAGGGGAGAATTGTAAACAATGTGTTTTGGGGAAAAACACATCAAAAACGCATGTGTTTTTCATGCGTTTTCTTCAGGTGCGTTTTTGACCACATGATCCAGTGACAGTGCCACAGTACATCCAGTACACAGTGCCAGCCTTCCTGCAGAGATGTGAGCGTTGTCCACGGGAGAACGCAGCTGCCCATGCCCACGATTTGGGTTCAGGCTGCTGTGGAGCTCTATGCTACCTGCAGAGAACACTCGTCTCCGCAGCATAAATTGACATGCTGAGGCTCGGGAAGCCGCACCACAGGTCAGTTTATGCTGCGGAGAAGAGAAGCACAGTGGGCACGGGATTTCTAAAATTCCTTCCACTGTGCTTCTACTGCACAACGCAGCGTTATGGACGCAGGGAAAACACTCTGCGCACATAACGCTGCAAACCCTGATTGTGGGCACACAGCCTAAAATGTGTCAATGGATGTCAAACATACATATACACATTATATATATATATATATATATATATATATATAATGTCCCCACCCCCCTGCATATTCTAAGCTGGCGCCCTTTAGTGCCTTTCATGTGGCACTAAAGGGTGCCTAGCCTTGTATTTAGCCCCAAAAAAAAAAAATAAAATAAATGACGCGGGGTCCCCCCTATTTTTGATAGCCAGTCAGGATAAATCAGACAGCTGTAGCCTGCAAACCACAGCTGACAGCTTCACCTTGGCTGGTGATCAATTTGGAGGGCTCCCCAAGCTGCTTTTTTTTTTATTTATAAATAATTAAAAAACAAAAAAAAAAACAAAGTGGGGTCCCCCCCCAAATTAGATCACCAGCCAAGGTGAAGCTGACAGCTGGGGTCTGGTATTCTCAGGGTGGGAAGAGCCATGGTTATTGGACTCTTCCCAGCCTAAAAAATAGCAGGCCGCAATCGCCCCAGAAGTGGCGCATCCATTAGATGCGCCAATCCTGGCGCTTCGCCCCAACTCATCCCGTTGCCCTGGTGCGGTGGCAAATGGGGTAATATACGGGGTTGATACCAGATGTGTAATGTCACCTGGCATCAAGCCCAGCAATTAGTTATGTCACAGCGTCTATTTGATACCAGACATAACTAATTGACAGTAATAGCAAAAAAAATTGACAACCAAAAAAAAATTTGAAAAAACACTCCCCAAAAACACATTCCCTCTTTGACAAATTTATTGAAAAGAAAAAAAAATTGGGTCCGCAGTATCCATTTTTGACGTCCCACGTCGCCTCTGGACCTTCTAGAATATGGGGGGCACGCTCAGGGTACGTGTCCCCCATTTTCTAGTAGTGCAGACCCTCCATTTGAGGAGAGTGGGTGCAAAGAATCTGCACCCACTCTCCCCGGGTCACAGCTGCACAGTGCAGAGCAGCAGCAGCAGCCAACGCAGCTC